>NW_016159035.1:53544-99291 GCF_001687245.7 Rhagoletis zephyria
TATAATCTGAAATCGAATATATCCTCCTTCTTATGCTCGAAAAATAGGAACAGTTAAAAGTAAATATTACCTAGGTATGATATAAGTCAGATCACATTGAAATGTATTATGGATACATTCCCAGTGGGAAAATGTAATGTATAGTAATCGAAAAAATAATCACATTCGAAAATGGACTTTTTTCCCCAGCGCGATGTCCTAAGATAAGTGGGGCATTCAATTTTGCATTACCTAGTATAGAGAAATGAATGGTTTTTTGCATGAAATTTTTGGAACTTTTTGAAGTAATATTATCGAGAACGCATACGAAGTACATTATTTTATTTATCGCGCATGTAATGCATTACTACTTTTCCGACTGGGTTGCTATCATATTAAGTGAACTGAAAGATAAATATGAATGAACTATTTAAATACAGTGAACAACTGTTCAAAAGTTGAAAGGGAGTCAATATGTTTCATTGTTCAATTTTAGCGAATACTTTGGAGGAAACGAGTTATTCAACCATTCACTTTTGATGATTCCTCCAAAATGAACACCCAAAGTGACAAGTGTATATTAGCCTTCAATTACCAAAATCATCAATTATCAAAATGTATTTAATAAGTAATTGCAACCTCTTGGAATTTTCGCTGATGCCGTTTCTATTAAACACTACTTACTTATTTAATCAATAGTTAGAGCAAAAAATAGGAAAAATTCAAAGCAAATTAAATTCCAAGCGAAAATTTAACGAACTTTCGTGCAAAACTAAAACAAACTGGCATGCAATGCAATTAGTTTTCCGCTTCTATTTTTGCCCAAAATGCAGCAGCTTTGTTGTGCTCGTTGGTTGTGGATTGTGCGGAAATATAGNTGCAGCAGCTTTGTTGTGCTCTTTGGTTGTGGATTGTGCGGAAATATAGAGTCTGAGAAAAATGCAATTGGCTGTGACGTGACGGTGCTAATGACAATGGAGGCAAGAAGGTAGCTTTCTTGAAAGACAAAATAATTAAAAACCAAAAAAAAAACAGAAAAAAATACAAGAACCAAACAAACGTACAGTAAGTTGAAAGCAGAATTAAGTGAAAATCGAATATAAAATAATTGCTGTTTTTGTAAAGAAATCAACACGGAAGCCACAAATTCACAAACAGAAAACCTCTTAATTGATAAATTCACAATGGCAAACAATAGACTCGAATGAAAAACGTCAAGTACAAAAAGAAATCAATTTCAAGACTTCGGTTATTTTAAGCTGACATCATGGTTGATTGAAACGCCAGCACACACACGCCACAATCGACAACACGAAACAACACTTGGCTGAGTGTCGCATAAGTAAACTCCAAAGAACAATAGATACAGCATAAACGAAGAAATAGCAAAATAAAATGGACAATACTAACAAACTACATTCGTTACATATGTAAATTTTCAGTTGTGTACCAAGAATAGAAACATACAAACATACATTGTTACGTATATATAAAAAACAAAGTTTAGAATAGTAGCGACGTAAAATTAAACGATTAGAGGAGATAAACTATTCATGAAGATATGTAAGTCTCTATATGTAGCTATGCTAGTACGTCAAATACGTAGATATATGTATATTGATTGATAGATTTTTTATGTAAGTAACATATGTACATATGCAGATACATGTATGTATATGTGCGCACATAAAATGTCGGTAACGGTTTTACATTAAGCATTGCATTTTATATTTCTTCTTCTGTTCAAGCATATCGAGGGCTTATATTCAAGGGCGTCCATTTTTTTTTGTTTACTTGGGATAATGTCACTTCTTATAAGGTGTCACATTTGAGGCTAAAGCATATTTCGCAACTCTCAAGAAAAACAAAAAAGACATATAAAAACTCAAACGCTCAAGAAATGAAAAAATAAATTTTCTATTCAAATTTTTGTTTGCGGAAAAATACTTCCGCCGCTCTTTTCTGGCAACACAGAAAGGAGAACTCTCCTAGTAAGGGTAAATTATAAACAATTGCTTGTATCCAAATCGTGGAAGCTCAGCAAACGTGGCGTCTAATAAGTAATAATGTTTTAATATTAGATCACCTATACGCGTTGATCAAAAAATAATGTAGGCAAAGCCAGATTCTATGACAGTGTTTTGATAAAAATGCTTTGAACATTCCAAATTCTTTTGGTTTGCAAACTTACATGAGGGATTTGGAATATTGTTGTCACTTGGTGTTAAGCTAGTGATATACATGTATCGGCGTTTTCAAAGTTTACATCTGAGCTTTATTTTAGAGATTGTCAAAGCTCCCGCCTTTTGCACATTCTTATGGGAAATCAGGGAATGAAACCTCTAACTCCTTAAAAGTTGGACGAGGGCAAAAAATACACACGAAACAGGGATATAACGGGTTAAAATGTTTTACAAACATTTTTGCCGTTCAATTCTACTCTAAGTCACTGAACTAGGGCTGTGCGATTATTCGATTACTCGAGCAAGTTGGTTAATCAATTATTCGGTTAATCAATTACTCCAGTAATCAAGATTTTGATTACTCAAAACGATGATTAATCGAGTTACTTGAAATATGATTACTCAAAAAAATAATTTTGCTCGTTAAACGAGTTTACTTTGGAAAATGCTTATTTTCTTTTTTACATTCTGTATATGAAAAAATTTTTCGTTTTAATTTTTGAAAACAGAAACATTGTTTTCAAAGTATCAAGGAACTTTAACTACTTTATACATATGTAAAGAGTTGAAATGTTGATTACTCTGTTTACTCGAAGTGTTGATTAATCATAAAGCAAATTACTCAAATATTTTTGTTTTTGGTTAATCAAAAATCTTGATTACTCGAGTAACTGAACTTTTGAGTAATCATAATTTCCGATTAATCGAATAATTGAGTTATTTACTTTATGATTAATTAAAATTTTGAGTAATCAATTAATCGCACAGCCCTACACTGAACATACCAAAGCACAAAATTGTTCGTAAATGCCAGTAACAAGCCTGAATTGAAAATTTAAGTGCTAATTTTGTGCTTATTGCGAATTGGTAATGAAGTCTTTTTCCTCATCGGGGGATTAGGTAATGTATGCAGAAATTTTTTTTTATACAATTTTCCTACAAGCAACCATACAAAAAAACTCGTACTGGCAGCCATGTCAAAAGTTAGAATCCCCGAAAAACTAATACGTCTATTTAGAGTAAAGCTTCGTTGAAATTGGAAAGAACCACCGCAAGCAGTTAGAGCTCCAACGAGGTTTTAGTAAGGCGATTCACTCTCTTGTATATTCCAGGAACAGCAGTACAGCACGGACAAAACAAACTACAATTTGGCGACATACACAAATTCCGCGAAGGGTATCTAAGAAGATGGAATGACAAACTGTACGAGGTTTCCAACGGCATTGACATAATTAGCCGCACAAAACTTCAATGATTCCGCTGGCCTAGGCATGTTTCACGCATAGGTGAGTGGGTTTCAGAAAAAAGATAAAGACACTGATGAAAGGCAGTGCTATGATCACTATTAGAGATATAAATATTACAGGCGCCGCTAACTTGAATTCAGAGTAATTAGCTGATGAATTCAGTTCTGCAGCTGAAGAGTTTCAGATCTCAGCACTTAACCAACTCGTGCCTTTTATGACTCAACATAAAAAAGATACGTACGCCCTGTGGACAACGCTCCTTTTGCCGGTTGGGTGGGAGGCCAAAATCGTTGGGATTAATTATTTAAAAAAGGAAAGAGATAAATAGAGAAACATTTTCTTGCTAAAAATCCTCAAATCGTACTTATAAAGGAAAATGCTTATGTATTTAGAGTTGAAGAAAATATTAACAAACAGGGCTGGCTGTAGAAAAGAAATCTTTTTTTAGTTGTTTTGACAAAATTAAATATTTGCTAATTTCTTTTGTTATAAATACCAAGTGTACAGTATTTTTGCTTAATTTTAAAAACCGATACCGAGTCTTGCGCACATAACATTACAAAATGAGAAATATATTACATACATGTACATATGTATGTATGTGTATACATAGTAAAAAACTACATAATGCTTCAGAGTCTATGTGAAAGGGTTTTGCTAATCATGTCCAAAGCTTCTTGCACTTGGCTATTCAACTGTTTAGCTGTGAGGTAGTATGTACCTGTTCCGATATTGTTGCGTCCATTATAACGGTAATTGTTATTTAAGACATTATTCTTGTATGGCATTTGCGCAGTTCCACTGGCGACGCCACTGCCACCGGCAGTTGTAACACCCACACTGCCAACGCCAACGCCAACGCCAACACTAACACCAATACCAACGCCAACACCAACGCTACCCAGCATATGACCGCCACTACCTACGCTGGCATCACGCAAGGCATTACCACGCATGCCATTACTGTTGCAATTGTTGTTGTTGTGGTTGTTATTAAGAACAAGGCTATTATTATTGCCAGCACCATTGACTGCCCCACCAACACCAACACCGGTGGCATGTGCATGTGTGTGATATTCGACGGCGATGCCGTTCTGATGTGCAACGCCACTGCCGCCACCACCGCCGCCACTACCACCGATACTGCCACCATTCATCAACGTGCCGCTTGGCCGCATGTATTGGTGGTATACGCTGCCGTTCATATCGCCGGCATTACCAACATAATGTTGCTGATGGCTATTGCCGGACATTGTTGCATTTTGTGGTGCGCTCTTGGCGCTACCAACCATTCCAGTACCCCCATTAACCATTTGATTGGCGATGCCATTCATCATGCCACCATAGTGCTGTTGAAATTGTTGTGGCGGCGGCTGTTGTTGTTGATGCTGCTGCTGCTGCTGTTGCTGCTGGTGGTGGTAGTGATGTTTCTGTGCATGCCGCTGGTGCTGGTGTGAGGCAGCGTGTTGATGTGCGTGCTGATGTTGTTGCTGGTGATGACGTGCGCCTGGCTGGGAGGCCAAACTCGACAGCGACGACGAGGATGCCGGCTGTGAGGTGGCCGATGACGAGGCCGAGGAACTTGTTGACTGTGTGGCCAGTGGCGGTGATATATTGCCAGCGTAATTACTGCTGCTGTTGCTGCTGCCGCCGCTCATTGCATGATTGTGTAGCTGTTGCTGTTCACTGTAGTATGTTGGGTGTTGGTGTTGCTGCTGTTGTTGTTGCTGCTGTTGCTGTTGCATAGATGCATAGTGATGGCTGTAACTGTGCTGCTGTGACAGCTGTTGTTGATGTGGCGGTGAAGCCATTTGTTGTTGCTGGTAGTAATGCTGATGCGATGTTTGCGATTGTTGCTGCTGCATATTCGATGTTGTCGCCGATGACGCCGAAGGCATGTGATTTTGATGAGAATTGTTGGGCAAGAATTGTGGGTACACATGATGTGACCACTGAGGGAAAAGCGGGCGACCTGAGGGTTCTAATTGCCATGTCGCAAGGGGGGTTAGGAGGGGACGAGAATTCAAAGAAATGGAATACGAAGGCAACAGAAGTGGGATATGTTGAAATGGTAATGACATTGAGGTAAGCCATGATGGAAATATAAATAAATAATAAATGGTAATTGGTAATGGTAAGGGTGAGGGTAATTGTAATTGAAATAGCAACGGTAATGTAAATGATAAGGGTAGTGGTAATGGAAGTGGTTATGGTAATGGTATTGGTGGTGGTAATGGTAATGGAAATGTTGATTATAAGGATAATTGCGGAGGAGATTGTAATGGTAACGGTAATGGTAATGGTAATTGTAATGGTAATGGTAATTAAAATGGTAATGGTATAATTAATGGCAATAATTATGTTAATGGTAATAGTATTGGTTATTGTAATGGTAATCACAATGGGAATTGTGATAAAAATGGTAATGGTAATGATGATGAATAATGGCGATGATGATGAATGTAACAAGGTTTAGTGCAAGGGAGTTGGTTGGTGTATTTAAAAGTAAATAATGTGAATACATATTTACCGAATTGTGTTTACACAAATCAATAAAAACATTGTTACATTCACACAAAATATCGAGTGAATGGGCAAAAGATAATTCACAACAACACACGTTCACAGTAAGACACGAACGTAAGTATGTAAAATCGATTTGATATATAAATTTAATAAAACCACAATGGATGTTACGAATAAAAATTCGTAAATGTTCATAATATTTTTGTTGGTATTTTTTTTACGAAATGGTATATCATTCAAATGAATTCCGAAAATAATTACACCAAATAGTTTGGTTATTTGGTAAATGTTGATTGATTTTTAAATTACAAAATCCGAACAAAGCAGCGTGAAATAAAGTTCAAAGAAAAAGAGAAAGAGAGAAAAATATTTGGGAAATAACAATTAGCAATACTGGCTGTCAACGATAGAAATTAACAAAACTGATTCGACAAAAAAATAAAAATAAAAAATTTAAAAAAATCCAAAAATCAATTGAATGTAACAAAACTTGTGTAAGGGCTTCAAATTCAGGAAACATCAATCAGACTGATTGGACAAATAAATTTTTTGATCAATGCAAACATATGCAAGTAAATTTGACGTCCAATACATAGAAGAGGGTAACATTTTGTACATAAATCATAAAAAACGTACCATACAAATTATATATATATAAAAAATAATAATAAATAGAAATTCATAACTTAACTAAACTCTAATTATGCTCTATGTTGTCTACAATGTTCGCTAATTTATGTACAGAACTAAAATTAACTTACGTAAACTTAAAATACGATCAATAGCTACCCCCTCGAAATAAAATCGTAAATAATGTTATAAATTCGTGTGAGTTTTGTTTTGTTTTTTTTTTTGCTCTGGATTAGTAAAAAATAACTACGAAATTTTTTTTTGTCTTTTTGTTGTTAGTAGGAGCAATCGAGTTAGAAAAATTTTAATTCAGCACATAAAAAAAAAATCATTTCAGTATATAAAAATAAGTAATTGTGTTTGAAATTTCGGTGCATTCGTAAGAACTAAAACAAAACCAAACAAACCAACCGCAAACAGAGAAGAAAATTAAATTAAGGAAAAAAAGTATACCAAAAGTATAGTAGAACCAAGCAATAATGCCAAATGATTGGCAGCACTTACCGGCTGCAGAACGTTGCATCACGGGCGACTGGCGCTGGATTTGTGGCTCCGCTGGCGGTTCCAATATGTCGCGATACTTGGATACCATCAGCACGGAAATGAAATAAACGATGGCGAGTGAAAGGAACTGCGCTTGTTTGGTTTCCTCCTTCAAAAAAAAAAAATAAATAAATAAAAAATAAAACAAAAGAGTTGAAAAATGGTTTAAATGGTGATTGCTTAATTTTTATACACTATATATTTAATAGTAAACGAAAGTGAAAAAAACATATCGCTAGCTTCGAGTAAAAAGTTGCTAAGTCCACTTTTTAAGAAAAAGCATATTTTGATACAGCAGGCTAGAGAAATTAAGAATGCATCATTTCGAAAAGGGCAAAAATTCCTTGTTTTATGTTTTCCCGTTCATATTCAATGAAAGCAAAATTTGCTAAGTTCAAAAAAGCTCCGAAATTTCGACAAGGGCAAAATATCACGAAATCTTTTAGTTAAGATCGAATCCCTCTGATTCGTATGGAGTTTCGCTTTCAACGGGCAAAATGTTTTCAAAGGGTTGCGAAATACTTGAAGAAAATGGCTAGAAGAAGTTGTTTTCCTCAACTTTTCACTCTAAGCTAGCGCGAAACAACAATTTTATTGAGCTTGACTTCGCTTTTAACGAAAACTCTATAAAGAATATTTTTTTTTTATAAAACTGCCCAACTGCACAATTAAATTGCTGCATAAAAAATTGTTATTGTTTTGTTGCTGTTCCAAAAAGATGATAATAAACACACACGAAATAATGGCCATTTTTTCTGGACTGTTTTCGCAGGTGCGAAGGGGGTACTTGCAACTATTAAGTAGAAGCAAACGAAAGGAAAAAAGCAAAACTTAAAAAAAACCTTGCCGATAACCTCATGTTGGAGTTACTTGAATTTCTCTGAGCTCTAAAATGCAGTTAAGCCTTTGGTGGAAATAGGCTATAATAGTCTATAATAGACTGTCTATTAAATTTTAATTTTATTTTGCAAGTTTATAGTAGCTTTGAAATCTCGTTGATTTTTTATTTTATTTTTACTGGCGGTGTTATGCATTTCCTTCTATACAAAGTATTTATGTTCAAAAAATTATTTAGTTATATGGTTTTCATTGTAGTATGAATTACATATCCATACTTATATGTATGCATTTTTTTAAAAAGATAAATAACAAAAAAAATAATAAGTTGTCAAAACTTGTAAAAAAGTCGTGTCCCTTATTACGTGGCCTGTCTTTTAAATGCCATCTTACATTCAAAATCTTAAACTATTCAACACTTACCACATCTCGATAGATAACAGCACGCAAACGATTGACATCCATATCCTGCAGAAGCTTCTCAGGATCCTTGACTGGAGATAATTGACCTGTTATTGACTCAACAATATTCTGAAAATAAAAACAACGCTATGATACAAGGAAACAATGAGGTAGGAGCGGACAATGATGCGGCAAAATGCCAAGAGGCCAGTCATTAAGAAGGGATATGTGAAGTATTTAACTGCAGCAGCTGCAATAGCATTTGATAGCAGTCATTGACAAAGGCATTCTAAAGCGCTACAAATGTACATACATATATACATATCTCTGGCATTTTGACAAATAACTTAAGTGGCTTTAGAAATTTTAACTTTGGGTTAAAAAGTAATACGCTTGCCTTTACAAAGCTTCCATCAAACGGCCATTTTAAACTTTTTTTTTTTAAAGAGGAAGTGAGCTAACTCGAGATAAGTGGTTTTATCAAAATGCCACATACGTGTATGTATGTATGTATATATGCAAAAGAGAGCCGTCGGCTTTAGCAGCACATAATGCAAGTATACGTACCTACGATGGCGAGAATGTAAATAAGGAAGAGACATTTTAGCAAGTTTTGGCTATTTTTCTATATTTAATTTTTTTTATTATTTTACTATGAAAATATAGTTTACTATCTACCAAAACCAGGTAAATCAAAAAACATGTAAATCAAAATTTCAAACTTTGTACAAAAATTAGCGAAATTCAACAAAGGTTCATTAAAATTTTGTGCTTTTTAATTATAGTTCTTAAAAACATTTGAAAAAGTAATAAAAAAATTAAATGAACGAAAAGGGTAAGCCAAATAATGCTAAAATGTCTCTTCCCTATTTACATTTTCGCCACTGTACGTGTTCATATGTATGCAAGTAGACGGCGAGAGGTAACTGCTAAAGTACTTACATTACATACTAGTGCCCATGTAATCATTACCTTTGCACACACTCCTAAATACATAGCGCACATGTATACATGTATGTATGTATGCACACGAGCAAGCATTTAGAAGTGAGTAAACCGCAGCAAAGTGCACTTTAAGTGTGGCACTTGAAGGCTATAAAGCCAAGACAAGAGCTGCAGAGCAATTGACTGCTGTTGTTGAAGCTAAGCTAAGATAGGCAAAGCAAGCACGTTACCACTACCACTACCACTACCACATGTAGTGCTAGGAAAATTTAGAAGAAGCTCTCTCACATGTACTATGTAGGTGCAGTCTCTTTCTCTATAATGTACCGTAATATATTTTATTTCATAGTTTTGGTTTTTCCGTTTTTCTTTTTTTTGCCTGCCAACTGAAATATTCATTTCTTTACACTCACTCACCTTGGGTGATGCTTGTGCGCCACGTATAAGCGCCTGTAGATGCGCTGCACCGGGCACATCACGCGCCATTGCCCCGACATTGTAGCGTGTACGCTCCTTACACTCCAAACAATTGCGCACTGCACACGTGCACACCAGACGCAAACATTGACGCAATATACCACCGCTGGACATATTCTTCTCCGCTTCGAGTTCGCCGAAATTCAACGAAGTAGCAAAGATTAGCACATCCGCCATATTGACGAGACGTTGCAGAAAGGAGACGGCCACCTCGAGTGGCATACCCTGAGTGGGCTCCAGCACATCCAGTTCAGACTGAAAATGAAAAAAAAGAAGGGAAAAATGTGCAAACTTTATATGAGAAGAATAACTAAAAAATTTAATATGAAGTTGCATACGCTTTGAAGAAAATCATGCAACTTTCAAGTAACTTTCTTAAACTAAACGCTATTAAATTTCCTCAAAATTTTTTTTTGCTTATTCCATGTCCGTGTGGTTCACACTCACATTTGGCGATGTGGCGCTTGCCAAGAGTGGCAGCAAACCGCCACAAGCGATGATCAAATTATCCGCCAACTGCGATATCAGATGCACTGTATTCACCACAAAGATGGCATTCTCACTCGAATTTACAAAATCCAAAACACTTTTCGTCGAGTGGCTGCGCCACACTTGTATGTCTGTCTCCAGTGAGAAGAGCACATCGGATAGGAGACGTTGATGTATGTAGGACCACTTGAATTCCGGTATGCGAAAGGGTGGACGTGTTGGGCCGGGACTGAACATGGGACGCGTTGAGCCTGGTTTGGAACGTTGCTGTTGCTGTTGTTGTTGTTGTTGTTGTTGCTGCTGCTGATGTTGCTGATGTGGATTTTTGTTATCTGGAAATAAAGTGAGTGTAGCGCATAACAAATTTGTTTGATATGGAGGAAGGATTGAGTGCTGGGCTAAGCAAATGTTGGTGTGTGGGTGTTGCAATGGTCACTGGATTTTTATTGGATATATTTTCACTACACACAGGGCAATTCTGGCAACAGTCTTTCGAAAGAAAAAAGTGCTAAATATCGTTTGGACATAGTTTGGTTGCGGCCCTAAAATGAGTTCTCGATTGAGTTAAAAGAGATATTGGCCACAATATTCAGATGCCTATATTTTACATGAAAAATTACAGTATTTACATATAATTACATTTGTATGAAGAAAAACATTCCTTATTCAAAATCGATTTTGCAAACAGGCAATAATTTTAAGCTAAGTATCTTTGAATTTTAAAAATATTTCGACTCCAGCGTCACCTAGCTGATTCAAAGGGAGTACACATTCCGTTACTCACTGAAATTTACTGGAAGGTTTAGCAGCCCATAAGGGACATACACATATTCACATAGGGGATTCCCTTAAACAAGTAAAGTCTTAAACTGTGTAAAACTGGTAAGTTTACGAGGCTTTTATGGGAACGCCCCTAATGTGAAAAGGTGTAAATAGGCACGTAAAGTATCTGTTTGACAGATCAACCAGGACTTTGTGAAGCAATTTTTATTTCGTAGTATTTTCCATAACATCCCGCCGTCTTGTCTCTCTTGTCACTCTTAGCTAAAATACAATTAAAAATTCCGAAAATTTTGAGAAAACCTGAGTCAATACAGTATGTGGATGAAATTCATTCATTTTATTCGCTTATTATTTTTTTCATTTATTTAAATTTTTCATTATTTAATCATACCAATTTCGGCCCCTCGGCAACACTGAAGCAGTGATGCCAGATTGTGGGTAATTAATGGGGTAAAGTTATTGTTGCATAATTGATCAAAATTCAAGAATATTCGACATTCTTACGTAATTAATCGTTCTAAAGATGTGATGTGGAGTGAAATGGTATATTATTGTTAAAAAGTATAACGACAGTTTCGAAAATTTTCTTACGTTAACCAATTCAAGCGCTGAGTAAGGAAGAATCTTTTCAGTTGTAACTGGTGTTTCATGTAAAAAGCGGAACAAATTATCTGATGAAATGTTAAATAGCACATGAATGTGCTTCAATTTTAAAGTCACCAAAAAAATCTTTTAGGCCCTTAGTGAGTGAGCAAAAAAATGAAAGTGAAAAAATGAATAAGTGAAAAAAATGCAGAAAAAGGGTTTTTTTCTTAACAGCGGTCGGTCCTCGGCAGGCAATGGCAAACCTCCGAGTGTATTCCTACCATGAAAAACTGCTTCTCATAAAAATACACTCGCCATTCGGAGTCGGCGTAAAACTGTAGGTCCCTCCCCTTTGTGTGACAACATCAAGGGGACCGCCACAAATTGGAGGAAAAGCACATATGTGTAAGCGCCAAACTATTATTATTATTTTATATGAATTTTACTTCTTTACTACTGAAGTATGTATATGTTTAAATTCGTTGGGAATTTTGTGGGATAAATTTTCAAGATGTGGGTAATTGAGGGATTTTTTCCCCAATTTCGTGGGATTTTTAACAGAGAATGTCTGGCATCACTGCACTGAAGTTTATGAGGTCGTTTGTGCATAAAATTTTCCCCCGTAATTTTACGAGGCTCGTAAATTAATGAGCTTTACGAGGTTTACGAGGCTTTTACGAGTTTAAGGGAAGACCTACACTAAATTTTATACGCCAGAAAAATGCAGCAGATCTTCGCTAGCAGAAAATCGAAACGAGGATTTCAGGGTTGCTAAGCGAATACTTTATCTGCAAGACAACGCCTTATTGATATAAAGTTGATTAAGTTCCTTATTACACCTACACTAAATTTTTTGAGTATGCAGTTTAAGGAAGTGCAAGGCCAAAAAATCGCGTTGATTTTGAATATTTTTTTTTAGACTACCTTTGTGGTGTTTTTTTATAGCAATGTAATTTACAAACACTGGCGTTGATTTGTTTTTTTTAATTTTGTTGCTAACGGTCTCCCGCATTTTATTTCATAAGAAAACTTCTTAAAAATCAAAAGGATTTTTTTGCAGTTTGAAACTTGCACTTCATTAGCCTAAAATTGAATGGGCTACAAAATTGCATTCTCAAAAATTTTCTAGAGGTTCTGAATTAAAAGTTTAAAATTTTGATGGACATTTTTAAAATTTTTGTGAACTTTATATGAAGTGTGAAACTTTTACTTATTTAATTTATATTATAGAATGAACTATATTTTCATAACTAATTAAAGCAAACAATTTTTCATGGAAGTAATTGGGAATGTTGTTTCATTTATCGCCAAGTATACACTGAAGTGCAAAACTGAGTACATGGTGATTTTCGTTAAATATTTGCAAGCAAACCGTATAAATCAAAATTTTAATTTTTACGTATAGCTTAGGAAAATTCAACAAGTTTTATTAAAATTTTCAACTTTTTAATCTGAATTTTTATTTATACGAGACTGTGGGCCAAATAGCATAAAATTGCGTTTTAGTTTACTTCTCTGACGCCCGGATACTTTGAAATTTCAGAGAAATTTTTCATAAAATTATTTTAGAATTCAGTGCAATGAACATTAACATTATGGGTACCAAATAAAAGAGAAAATACTGTCGGATAAAAAATTAGGCGTTTGTGGTTTACAAGGACGAATAGGTAGATAGTGAAAAAGCTTTTTAATTAAATATATATATTTTTTTGTCTAATAAAGTACGACAGACGAAATTCGAAATTGGTTCTTTTGTGGGGAAGTTCTTGACAATAAATTTTGTAATAATGCAGAACTTAACTCCAACTGAAAGGCGTGCTCGGTCATCGGTAAAGAAGAAAACATGATTACATTACATATATAAATAAGCTAGTTTCATAAATGCACGCTTTACTGTTAGTAAGGGTTGACTTTAAATTCTATCAGATATATCAGCTGAATAAACTTCGACATCAAATTGCTCTAAATATTTAAAAATTGTTTGTAATATAACAAACCAATTTTCGCTTGCGCTTAGTGTCCCCTACTCCCCTTTAACTCCGTACGTAAGTACGTAAGTCGTCTACTTGTCTAAAGAGGTCATAGCTGTAATTGAGAATGACACAGACCGAGTAATAGTAAACGAAATTGGTGTTTATATGCACATACATACATACATACATATTAGCGTATGTATGTGCTTATCTAGGGAGGGAAGGGAAATAAAAAAAAAATATAATTACCAAAAAAACTTTAGCATCTAAAGCCCCTGTCACTTATTTGCTTGCATGAGTGCCGCTAAATCCCAGCTAAGTTTATGTGCGTGCCATTTAATTTTGTGGAAATCATTTGCTGCACTAAATGTCCGTTCGTGCGCCGTTTTGCCTGTCTGCTTGGATGGAGCAAGGGAAGGACCGAGATTTTATTACAACGCAATTTGGGCGAGCACTCAATTGACAGCTAGGATTTATCTAATTTCTAAGCAAGTTACGCGAAGCTTAGCAAAGGTTAGAGAAGAAGAGCATTTCATTAATGTAATATACATATTTTTCGTAGTATCATTTGATTATCGCTGATATCGTTAAATACTGACATTTTCTTTTATTTTAGTCTGCTTGGTAGAAGAAATCGCCGCTGCTCAGCTTGCTTATCTCCACAAAACAACAAGACACACACCCACACACTTTGAATGCGAAAATTTGCACTAGGGGCGAATACTATATGTATGTATGTATGTATGTATGTATGTACTTACCAAAATGATTATTCTCTACTTGTGTGCTGGCGGTTGTATGCTTTGGCTGCCGCTCATCCACATCAAGAATACCTTCGCCTTGTAATTCTTCGTGCGTCGTTTGTGTCTCCTCCTCAGTTTGCTCAACCAACTCCTCCTCCACTTCCACATCCGCATCCAAGCTAACAACGCTACTCTCATTCGGTTGGTTCTTTGGTGTCGTTTGTGTTGTTGAGTCCACCTCTTTAACCGCTGGAAGTGCTGCGGCCGCTAATGGGTTTGATGTTTCCTTTGCTATTTCTGCGGACGCTAATAACGTTTCTGACACTTCTGCTTCCGCTGTTGTCTCAGCGGATGAGGCTGCAGGCTTTTCCACTTTTTCTATGCTATCCACTGTTTTTTCTAGCAAATCATCCACAACTGTTTGCACAATGTCCGTAATACTTTCCTTTGTAGTCTCTACTTTTGGTGCACTTTCTTCAAGCAGTATGCTCTCCTCAGCCGCTGTCTCTTCTGTGTCGACAGCTTTTTGCAGCGCAGACGTTAGCACATCTTCCACAATTTCTTTGGCCGCTTCCGAGACAGCCGCTTCACTCACATCATCCTCCGCCTTGCCCACGATTTCATTGTTGTTTGTCTCTTTACTCGCCGTATCTTCCGCAGCAGTCGCGTCTATCACCTTGTCTATCAATTTATCGACGATATCCTTCGCTATTGCCTCGACTTGAATGCTTTCGCTGTCTACCGGCGTTGGATCGGTTAAGGCGAGCAAATTCTCCTCGGTAATGGATGCACTTGAAACTGTTGTTTCGGGACTGAGTGAGGAGATCTCCTCCGTGGTCTCAACTGTGGTCGAAAGCGAAGAGCTCACATCCATTAGCTCGTGTTCGTGTTCTTTGGCAACAACAATTGCCAATTTTGAGGCAATATGCTCGACCTCAGCGGGCTCGGCAGTATTTGTGTTGTTGTTAATTAAGTTATTTTCTTTGATTTTGTTGTCTTCAGTCTTTTGTTGCGTCTCAATAGCAGTCGCCGGGTTGAATAAGTTCGCCACGGCGTGGTTTGTTGTGTGGGTTTTAATGTTTACATTCTCGTTGGCATCACTGTTCGCATTTACTTCTTTGACATCTTTTGTGTTATTGTCAATGCTGCTACTTGTTGTCGTCTCGACCTCGTCAGCATTGTTGTTTAACAAGTTCTTTGTATTTAGCAATGAGACATTGTCCTGGTCGGCCGTGTTTGCTTCATTGCTGGCAATGAGATTCTCATCGGTGGACGGTTCTTTTGTCGCCTGCTTCTTCTCATTCTTGAGCACACCTTGCACTACTTCATTCACTGCCAATTCAATCTCTTCATCTTTGAGCACAGAAGAAGCTTCCTGCATTTCGTCGGCAACCACTTTGCAGTGTTGTAGCGCCTCTTCGGAGCTTTGCAGCACTTGTGCCACATGCTCGGTATCGTCGGACGTGCCAGCTGCGATCTTTGCAGTGGCCAACTCAATTTCTTCCAAATCCTCCGGCTTGAGGTTGAGGGCTTGTGACAATGCTTCTTGACCGCCATTAGGCGCCGGCGACTTGGCTGGTGTACTGCTGGTGCTTGCGGCCGTCGACGAGCACGAAGCACTACCGTTGCAGGTCACGGCAACCTCCGGCGACTCGACTATGCTGGTGACTATCACTTCCGATTTAATGTGTTCATTGTATACATCGGATATGTTGGATATTTTCGACTTTGCTGGGTCTTCGGTTGCATTCGCCACAACAGACGCCTCCTTTACCACTTCTGTATCGGTTGCTTTCTCGTCTGGCGAGCAGCCACAAGTCGTTGGCTCAGTCGTGCCACTTGTAGGGGTCTCTTCCTGCGTTGTCGCCTCGATTTCGTCGCCCTCGATTTCCTCCTCCACAGGAGGTACATCTTCGAGTGAACCCACCGACTCAGCGTCTTTTAAATGTGCGTCTTGTGCCGCAGGCGCTGGCAGTGCCGCCTGCTGATGATGCGCATGCGTATGCTCTAGCTGTTGTTGCGGTTGTTGATGGTGTTGATGATGTTGCTGCTGCTGCTGCTCCTCACGTTCCCAACCACTGATCGTGCTGATGGGACGCGCTTGTCGCAACGCCGGATCGGTAATATTGTCCGTACGTTGACGTTCGTAATGTTCGTACATTTGCGCGAATTGCAATTTGAACTCTTCGTAGGAGACTTTCGAGTGCACGATGGCTAGTGTGTCGACCCACACACGCCATCCACCGTACTCATGTTTGATGGCGTGATGCAAGAGCATACGGAAGAGTGAGTACACCATATCGGAGATTTTCTGCTCCTCTGTATTCTTTGGATGTATGTAAGCCATAGCTATAAGCCACTCTTGCCAAACGGACATCTGTAGTACAGTGCGTCGGTTCTCACGATTGCTATTGCAAAGCAGCGTCATGTCGGAGAGGAAGAGCTTCTTTACTTCGATTAGCGATTCGGTTTGCTTGGATTGACGTATGAGCGTGGCGACGACTTTGAGGATCACTGAAATGAAAGAAGAGGAAGAGTTAAAGTTTTAGGAATGCGGCAAAGAAAAACATACGTAATTAAAAATGGGTTGAATTTCAAGTTAAATATTTTTTTTTGTTATTTAAAAAAAAAACATATAAATCAAAGTTGCGAACTTTACATTTGAATCGGTTAATTACCAAAGGGAATAAGTCAGCATTTTTTCAATATGACAATTCTGATGCAGATTAAAGGAGCTCTGTTGAACTGCATCAAATTTGCCACCAATATTAAGGACCAAATTCACAGTGTGTAGTTAACCACTGCCGAGAGTTTAACAGTCGATTTTGCTATTCACAACGTTCAGTTAACAAAAGTTTAAATCCGGATTGCCCCCATAGTTAAAATCTTGTTAAAACAAAGTTCTTTTTTGAGTTTTAATTTCTAGAATTTCTACATTTTAAGGCGATATGAATTTCCATAGCTAACTGCTGTAAATTCAAAGTTAAACTCTTGTTGGTGGTTAAGTTAACAATGGTTTAACTAAGCACTGTGAATCTGGCCCTAAATGTATTCAAATTTCTTGCTATAGTAGTTTCTGTGTGCAAGGAGGGTATGGAAACAAAAAACGGACCTCCTCACTTTTGTCAGTTTTACTAAACGAGCTATACGCACTATATATTCAAAATATTTATAATTGTTTTTGTACGCAGCTAATGTTCTATTTTTGCGAAAACTAATTCCTCATTATTTCGTCTGAAGCAAGCGCAGCAAAAATTTTTCTCAATTTATTGCAGCTTAAGTGTAATAACATCACTTTTAATGTTCACATATGTATAAGTTTCGCCTTACATTGCATCATTTTCGTTGCCTCATTACTTCACATTCATTTTGCTAATCCCAAGTAGAGGATTTACAGCGCAGTTTTATGCTCAACCGAACATACATGCGCGTTGTAGGTTCTTTTATGCATAGCCCTGCAGGAAAAACGGAATTATTAAAAATCGTTCTAGTTAAAAATCAGGTATCTAAGTACAGCGCTGGGGGCGGTCAGTGTCTTTTCATAATAAAAACGAGAACTCAAAGATATGTATAGACTACTACACTACTAAAAAAATTATGTTGTCACATAGCAGATTGGTTTTATTTATGAGAAGTTATTTTTCTGACAGGATTACAAACGGTTTACCATCGCCATTGCACCTGTAACGATGGCTGCCATGAACAGTAATCTGTTTAGCATAACACTGCTGAACTGGTATGAGGCTGATATCTTCGTTGACTGGTTCAACAACTGGTATTAGTCTGATGCATCAGTCGTAGATTGGTGCAACGCCAAATACAAAATACCAGGGCTATTACACGTCACAATTACAGAATTTTCAAAGGGTATACCGATTTCCGTGAAACTTCGTAGAATCCTAGTTCTATGTGAGAAAATTTTTTCCCCAAAAATTATTTTGAAAATAAAAAAATTAAAGTTTTAAAAGGTACGCCATTTTGAATTTTAACATTTATTAATTTCATAAAATTTGTGATAATTTTGGAATGATATTCATTGACATTATGATACTTCTTCTAGGTATTAAATGGCAAAAATGACACATGACAAAGTCGGGCATTAAAAAATAATCGAGTCATTACATTAAAAAAATAGTCATTAAGTTCAATTCCACATGGCATTTTTTTAAATAGCATACATTTTTTGTAATTTCCATGCCTAGTGGAAATTCGGCATGATTTTTGATAAAAAAAAATATTTAGTTAAATAAAAATTTTTTAATTTACATACATTTCATTAACATTTCTGAAATATATTATATTTTTTTTTGTAATTAAAACAAGCAAAGAAGTATAAGTTCGGGCGAAACCGAACATTATATACCCGGCCCATATATGTATATATCAAATATCGTCCCTCTAATTTTCTCTTAACTACCCTGCAAAAAATTGTGCGACTAATCTCTAAAGAGAGCATTCTGAGATTACTCTCAATCGGATACAATTGGGCATTATTTAGTAGCAACTAGTCTCATACGGGTACTAATGGGGATCAATTAGTCTCGACTGATCCGTTACGAGATTTAATGATATGGACGCTATTAGTCAATGAAATTCCAAGTGTGGCGTTGGCACATAGAGAAAGTATTCTTTTAACAAATCTGAGCACCCTGCTTCGAATCGCGGCTGGCGCAAATTTATATTTTTATTTTTTTAAAGTAACTAGTCGCTGTTTGTACCCGTTCGGATATAAAGGGGAACAATTAGTCCCTTCATAGGACATGCTCGAACACAAGCGAACAGTTCATTCCATATAAAGAGACCAAAAGGGATATTAGTCCTTTGCGATTGCTCCCGGAGTCATTCCGGATTAGTCGCATTTTTTGCAGGGTACCTTTGCATGATAAGTAGGTAGTAGTATTTCTCCCGATTTCAAACGCTTTCGATAATATGCTGAGTTAGACTTAATGAAATAGTTGAACCAAGTTTGGTAGAAATCGATAAAAAGGTTACCGAGATACACTTTGTAGACATAAAGTGGGTGGTGCCACGCCCTATTACTAAAAGTCTATAGCAGTCTAATTTATTATTAAGAGATTGTTGTAACCATAACTTGGAGTAAATTAGCGTTCTCAGTTATTGAAATATCGGAGTTTTCGTACGTCTGAAATTTACCGTTATACGTACGGTGACCATCCGTCCTGTATTATACGGGACAGTCCTCTTTTTTTACCCATTGTCCTGTTAATTTATTTATTTTATACGGGACGCTAAATGTTCTGTATTTCTTTTAATGTCCCGTATTTGGTATTTCGCCCACTTAAGAGCTCATTAAAATGGCATGTCTATGAACGAGTTTTAAGTGATGTTGGTATGTGATCGTAATTTTCTCCATAAACAGTTATTATTTTCTAATCTGAATGCCTGTGATTCGAATCGAGGATAACATACAGTGACTAAAATAAAAATTAGCACTCGAAATTTTAGTAAGTTTTGGATATTTTCCTTAGTTTATTTAAAATTTATTATTTATGAAAGTAAAGCTCTTTTCCTAACAAAAATCATATAATATCAAATTACCAACTTTGTGCCAAAAAACTATAAAAATTAATTCTGCAATATTTCACTTACTCTGTACGAAAAAATACGCAACACCGTCAACAAAAACAAAAATTGCCAAAAACTAATGGCAAGCCTTAGCGACTTAATATTGCGCTTTATTATACTAAAATTTAACGAATTTTTTAAACAAATTTAACGGGGTAAAAATCTCGAGAAAATTATCCTACAAATTTTTGATTTTACTAAAAGGATACTGTTTCAGGGCTAATACATCTAGGTAATTTTTGACCGATTTGAACAATTTTCATCGAATTACTTTTCTGTACCAGGGTTATTATGTGCACCGAGATTCGTAGAAGTTGATAAATTGGTTACCGAGATATACGCTTGGGGTCATAAGGGGGCAGCGCCACGCCCATTTAAAAAAAATGTATAAAAATTTAATTTTCTGCTAAGTGGTTATTGCAGTCATCGATTTTGAGTAAATTAGCTTCAGTAGTTACTTATTTATCGCAGTTTTCGTGTTTCTGTAAATTATCGTTATATGGGAGGTGGGCGTGGTTATTGCTCGATTTCGAAGATTTTCAACAAATTTCTTAGTTAAGCCCTGCGCAAGGCTCGTACCGAGTTTGGTAGAGATTGGTGAAGCGGGTACTGAGATACAGAATTTTAGCATAAGTGGGCGGGTTCACGCTTAGTTTCCAAAAATTTCAAAACAATATTTTTTACCAATATTTAACTTCACATACTAATTTTAAACAATTTGGATGCAATATTTACTGAAA
Source organism: Rhagoletis zephyria (assembly GCF_001687245.7). NCBI lineage: Eukaryota > Metazoa > Arthropoda > Insecta > Diptera > Tephritidae > Rhagoletis > Rhagoletis zephyria. The sequence goes on from NW_016159035.1 coordinate 74,213, forward strand.
TACCTATTCAAATAAATATAGTTTCGCATACTTACTTGGATTTTCCAAACGATAATGACTCTCTGGTTCTGGATGTCTGGTATATAGAATTTGCTGTGATATATGCTCTGTCATTATTTCGTAGAGAACATTATAGGTTGGCAGGGATAGCGACTCCTCGTAGAGTAATAAACGTTCCGCTAGTAGTGTGTATAGGTTATGCGGCGACATTACGTCATATTTTCGTCTGTTATACCAGCAGGAGAAACGAAAAAGAGAAAACAAAGATGTTTGAAACCATTGGAGAAAGCGATGAAAAAAAAGCAATGAAAAGGAAAAGCGACAAATATATAGCAATAAAAATGGCTTAGAATTCATTCAGCAAATTGTAAAGAGGCATCCCATATGCATGCAGTAATTGCCTGCATGGCTCACATTATAATTTTTAATTTAATGTAGGCAAATTAATTCCCTAAATATATTACTATTTAGGGCAACTCTTATAACGAAGACTAAACTACTTAAGAGAATGTCTTATTAAAAAATTATAAAAAATAATAAGCATAATAGAATTAGCATCCCATTCTGAATACAGAGAAACTTATAAAATTGGGCCTAAAATTAAAACTTAACGTATGCTTTTCATAGAAATGATACAGAATTCTTGAAAATCAGTATTTTTCCTTTGATTTCTCTTCAGGATATTCCCGATAATAATACCTAATTCTTTATTTGACCATTTTTTAATACTAAAGATTTTTTATTAGTTCCCCCATTGCATTTTTTATGCCTATAAAATATACCCACTATAAAAAATGGTTAAATAAAAGGGTATTTTTATTGGGAATTTCCTAAAGAGAAACAGAGTTTTCCGATTGAAAAATATAAATTTTCAAGAATTCTATACCATTTCTCCAAAAATTTTTTTTTTTACCCCATATAAAATACATGGCAACTGTAAGCGCTTTGAGCGACCTCTAAATAAGCTTTGATTTCAAAATAAAGAATAGGGGTACATTTTTGGGTCTGGAATAATCCTAGGGAGTGAGAGCAAAATAAATTCCGTCTTTACTTCTTCACATGAATTTTTGGACCACCCTAATGTGCACAGTATGTCCTCCACTCTACAATAGCATTAGGTACTCACTTGTGTGTGCTGCGAGATAAAAAGAATCCAAGCAATTTCAATGCTTGCAAGCGTATCAATTGACTTTCAGCAGCTAATAATTTGAAAATGCTACGAACGCCATGTTTCACATCGAAAGCAGGTACCATGGAGCTGGGATGCTCAGACATAAGCGAAATTAACATTTGTAAAACATCATGAAGATTTTCATCCTGCAAGTATATAATATAAAGTTATGTAAAGTAAGCGTAGATAGACCGTAGATACAAATGTATTTGAATGTAATTGAATATTACATTAGAATAAGCTTTAAGGAATTTAAAAATTAGTTTCTTTTAGAGTAATATTGCCTTACCTCATGCATGGTCGTCAAATAATTTAGAATGCTTTGCAATTCATCTTCTTTGACACCATTACCGATCATAATCAATTGTTTCAGAAACAATAAAATATAAGCGCGTATCGCTAGGATATCCTTTTGTGCTGGACGTGGACCATCTGTGAATAAGTGTACAGGAAAATGTTAACTAAAGAGAGTAAAAGTTGCAGAAATTTTACTAAATGTGATTATAATTGTGATTTTAATCGAAATCTTAGTCATTACCATTATAATTATAATTAATTAGTAACTATAATTATAATTATCATCGTTGTTATCGTAAACGTGATTGTTATCGTTATCGTTATCGTTATCATCATCATTATTATTATCATAATCCTTTTTTTGTCGGGAGCGGGACACGAAAATATAATCATATTCCCAGTCATAATCATAATGAAAGTTATAAGCATTATAATAATGATAATCATAATTACAGTCACACACATAATGATTGTCATAATCACAATCAAAATCACAAGCCTAACAATAGTGATTATTAATAATCATAACGATAATCAAATTCATAATCATAGTCCCAATCAAAATTAGAATCATAATCATAATTAAAATCGAGAGCAAATCAAAATCATTATCACAATCACAGTCGTAATCATGACCAAAATTAATACCGTTTATGTATAAGATTAATGTTTTCCAACAACAAGTCAAGAAAATTAAATGGAATTAAAAATTCTCTCCAATTCTCAAAGCTTAGTCTCTCAACGCATTTTTACTCATTACAATTTCGGTTCCTCTTTTGCCACTCACCCAATCCCTTTGGTATGATGCCACTTTTCGCACGCGGATTCACAACCCAATAGTAGTATTTAAGTGTGTGCACTGTCTGTAAAACAGTGCTTACACGGCGCACATTGCTGTAGATTTGCGTATCGCTGAGGAATTCCGTAGCCAAGTATGAGTACAGGCGCGCCTGCACATTGGCTGGCGTGTAAATCCAAAGCGACGGATTGAACAGCACATGATCGAGCAGCTGCCACGTCAGAAACGAGAAACAGAACAGCTGCAACACATGGAAAGTGAATAGATTGCAATGTGTTATTAATTTTTCAAAATCCAAAGAAAGTATTAGACACTTGGAGAAATAAAAAAATAAATAAATATAAACAAATAAAATAAGACACAGTAGGTGTTGGCAAATTAACGCTCCAACAAATACGAGTAAGTACAATAGTCAATTTAAATATAAATTTTAATATAAAAATTATGTTAAAATGTTTATTTATACATACATGTAATGGAGTTGTTTTTTATTGATTGTTGATTATATATTTTGATGCACAAAACAACGAACGAACGTAACGACAATACGAGTAGGTAGTTATATTTCGGATTTTTTTTGTTTGTTTTGTTTTTTTTTGTTTATACATTATTGAATTGTAAACGATAAATCGCAAGTCAAGGCAACGTAACGCAACGCAAATGGCATTCGATAATTTTCAAGTTATAATAATTGTTTTTGTAACGCATGCATCGAACAGCAATCAGAAATGAAAATTTCGTTTAAAACATGAAAAAGAAATAAACAAATTAAATACATTAAGTTTGATGTTGATGGTTATTGGTACAATGTTATGTAATTTTCCTCTACATATGTAACTAAATAAGTATGTAAGATGTATGTGGTATGCCCTATATATGGTAACTATTTACGTAAGTAGCAATGCTAAGCAATGTTTACATAAGGCTATTGCGATACTCACAGTTCACAGTAACCGGTTGTGTTAATTTTAAAGCGTTACAACTCAAAATGTAGCAGCTTTGCAATAATATTAGAGTCCGTAAGGACATCATCCGCACTTTTTGTTTAGAAATATAGTACAGAATGTCTCTTAAATTAGTTTTTTTTTTTCAATTTCAAAAAATGTAACTCAAAGAGTATTCACATTTCCAATGTGTAACATTTCAAAAGCTATTTTTTTTAACTTAAGAAGTAAACTGTGAATACCCCTTATTTAACTAACTTAATAACTATCTATCCTTTGCAAAATAATACAGATTTACATAGACGTTTTTATTTCTAAATTAACTTCAACTTGATATCTTCTTTTCTTTAGCGCTATTTTATATGTACAGATGTAGTGGATGCTACTGATAATAACTATGTAAATATTTAGCTTGTAATTAGGCGCATGGAGTCAAGGCAATTTAAAATTGAAAAAAAAATATATATATATCTTGGAGAGTTTGGCATTTTTCATAATACATACATCGTTTATTCACCTATTTCTCCACTTTTTTCAACACTTTTTTTTGTGGTCGCTTGAGACCCCATGCAACTAGTTGGGTGATTTTCTTCATGCGTCGCCCTAAGGGTTAGACCAGAGCTTCCTAAAGTGGGTTCCGCGGAACCCAAGAAGTCACCAGGGTTTCGTGAAATTATTTATTTGTGGCTGTTAAATAATTCAACAGATACATAAGTACAAATCAGGGCTAGTTCGATTACCGTCGCTTAAAATTCGGTATGAATAAGCACGACGGTCGGCGTTCGGCAGTCGGTTTGAATTGCACTCGCAAAGAAAAGTTCTAAAGATAGCATGACCGAGGCGAAATTATCTATTTTCGAGTATTGCTGGGAAAAGCAATATCGCAAAAAAATATAGAAAAAAGGTTTTTCATAGCAGCAGTCGCTCCTTTTTAGGCAATGGCAAGCCTCCGTGAGTTTATTATGTCATGAAAACGCTGCTCATAAAATTCATTGTAGGTCGCTCAATTTGTGTAGCAACGTCAAGACGCACACCACAAATTGAACAAGTTCGGCCAAACACTTAGCAAAAGTGTAATCGCTAAAATATTATTATTATTATTCGAATATCCGGCTTAGAAAAGCAGCTTATCTTGCCGACATTTTTGGGAAGATCAGTGAACTAAATTTATGACGAGAGACAAATTATCATCTTTTAAGAAAATGAAATTTCTCCATTACCTGCGTGGAAAAGATAAGCATTGAAAGCTTCCCTTTTTTATAAATTTTTCTACATGAAACGCGATGAATTACCAAATGAAATGTGAAATATCAAAGCTGGGCACTTGGTAAATATCCTGAAATCAGATTATTTTTCGGATGGTAGTAGTGATATCGGTTGGGTACAAAATCAAGCCCTTATAGATCGTTAGAGTTCTTCGACATTGAAACACACATTTGAGTCTGTGTCTCTTAACGAGTTTTGGGTTAGTGTTAGGAGTTAATATCATGAAGTAGCTAAAAAGGATATCTTAACTTAGCTTCCTTTTGTCACAACGTATCGTTGCGAATGAGGTTTTTCGGCTTACTTTTATACAAATAACAAATTCAGGTTTTAATTGGATGCTTCCCCAGAAATCCGCATACAGCTATCGGACATAATACAGAAATAATAAATAAAACAGTAAAAGAATTTCATTCATCACATTAAAAGTATATACTATTTCGAATAAAAGTTGTTGTTCTTATTTAAATTGTTGTATCTTTGATATTTAGCAATTTGATGCGACGTTCCTTAAAATCAAAAGTATTTGCAGTTTACATTAAATAACTCAAAAGTTTGGGGATGCCTTGGTTAGACGATAGATATAGATAGATATAGACTGGCGCCAGAAATATTTAATATAATCGCCTTACTTTGAATAGTTTTGGCTATATAATATATATACTAAAGAAATATGAAGACTTTTGTGTGTTCCAGAAAAAAATGTCAAATCAAAAACAATTCCTTGAACTAAGTGCATACGATGCAGAATAGACTCTAGTTATAGTAGATTATTAGATCACTTGTCCAAATTGAGTGAAGTTTTGTGGATGAGGACGAAAAAGCGTAGATCACGTAATATGGGCAGTGAAGTTACCAATAGTCTCAATTTTCACTTCCCGGAGTAATTCTCTCTCAACTCATTACTCAAGATATACAACTGGCGCAAATGTGCAAACAGCCACAAACCGACGAACGGTTAAAGAGCCAAACAAGAATAAGAATAAAACAAAAAGTTACATATAAAGGAACGCGCCGAAGTTTTTTATTTGGCGCATCAAGTGTATTTCAGGACTTTTGCTAAATAATTCCTCTCTACTCTCTTTGGCATATGTGTTATTATAATAGCTGACTAATTACAATTTGATTAGCTAGCTATTCACGAAATAAAAGAAAGCAGTCATAATCCAATAGAAGTTATTTTGACCTTAAGATATTTTCTTAATCGAAAATAAATCTCCGATTGCTGGATTCACGAAATCGATTTTGAGAGAAAAAATAACTTCACAAACATACACTCGCTCCAGTGAGTTTGTAGAATTTAAGCATTTTTGAAAGTTTTTTCAATCTTCAATCTGCATATTACTTCCACTACAAATACATACATGCATATGTATGTATGTATATGCCCTGCTAGCCACTTGCAGGATAAACCGGTGTCCTTCACTGTTTCCAAAAATATTTGCAAGTAATTTTGCTTGTTGTCATGAAAGTTTTATGGAACGCAGTGATTTTCATTGCAAGCAGTTTTGTTATTGTATTCTTAATTGTGTCTACCAGCAGTGATTGCTGTCGACAGTCATTATGGAGTTTTATGGCTTTCTCCTTATAGAAGTGGAGCATAAATTTAAAGCAGAAAATGGTTTTACTGAGAGAATTCATAAACGAAATGCAGAGCACTAGAGTTTCATGCACCTGCAAACTTTCTCACATATAATCGCATACGCATGAAAATATTAATATCTGCATACTTATATAAGTATATAAGCGTTTTTGTATGTATGCGCATATGTAAGTATGTACATTAGGGTTTACCAGAACTTTTTCTATGAAACTTGCTCGCACTAAGTTATCCTAGTAATCCATCTCACTGAAAATCTATTTGCTTCTTACTTTCATGGCCGGATTAAGGTGCCGTACCGGGAATAAGTTGGGCTCTTCAGTGGCGCTTCATAGAGCCCAATAGCGGAGAGAGTGCTTCAAAAAACGAGTGACAGTTTCAGCTGTTGAAAGTAGACCTCAACCCAAGTCGGTGGCGTTTATTTTCCGTCTGTCGTATAAGCCGACAAAGGGTTCTCAAGAAAAGCAGACAGAAAGAACTCTCCTCGCCTCACCTACATCCACGGCATAATCGAAAAGTCCTCTCCCAAAAGTTTAACAAACCGAGTGTGCTACAATCTGGAGTTGTAAGCTCACAACTCAGCTCGCTAAGAGCGAGCGAATAGTGCAGGCGATCACAGTAACGGCATCGCGAAAAGCAAAAGCAAGTGGGTCTAAATCCGATCTACGAGGGTAGTGCTACGAGTGAAGCGGGGCAATCGAGATTTACTCTCATCATGGAAGTGTGGAAGCCGACTGCTATAGAGGTATGCCATTTTCTTGTGACGATGGTCGAGCTATCGAGCTTTATCAGTTCACTATCTGAAATCTATGCAGAAGCGCGTCTCAAAGCAGTTAAAGCCGGACCCAGTAAGAGGGACTAAGCACCACGGCAAATTCGAAGAAGTCTTGGAGATACCCCAAGAACTGAACAACGGTACACACGTGGAAAGTGGTCAATACGGAGCAAATAAAATTATGGCGAATAAAACTTTACACTTTGTATTGTGGAATACCTTAATGTATGTACGTAAATATATACATGCACGCATACGTATGTACATACATCCGTATGGCTGTGTGGATATAATGGCAGCTACAGATAAAATTCGAATGTGTTTCAGCGGTCAATGGATTGTGCGAGCACGAAGTGGGAAAAGTTTTGCAATTAAAAACGCGTTAAGCGTTGTGCAACTAAAAACACACACACACACACACGCATACATACACAAAAATAATACATATAGCAGAAAATTGAAAGGGTAAAATATGAGTAAATCCACAACCAAACATCAGCCACAGAGCAAATTGCTACCAGTGTTGCGATAATTCAGCATTTTTCTTGATTTTCCTTCCATTCATTCACTGCAGCCACTGTAACGACGACGATTCGTTGCACCGAGCTGTGTTGACATAAATAAAATTTATGAAACTTTACCACCCAGCAAAAGTCGGAACATAGTTTGCGGGAGAGAGAGAGAGGTGCAAACAGCAGCAGCACCGGCAGCAATGGCAATGGAATGGGTAGGAAGGGCGAGGAGAGCACGTTATGCATAGCTGCACTTACACTGGAAGGCGTCGAACCGAGCGAGCGGCAAAATGAGTTACGTATAGTCAATATTACACTGTTTTCCAATAATTACTGCCCACGTAATAATACGCAAAAGAAATATAATAAGGAAAAGAATTAATAAGAGAGAAAAACGAAAAAAAAAACCAACAATGCCAGAACAAAAAGTGCTGCACCAAAAACAACATTAGCATAGTCGTTATAAAGAGCAATGGCGAAAACGAAGGCGATAGCGATGTCGAGAATGAGCGGAACGTGACAATGTCCCAGCAACATTGTCGATATTAACGTCAAAGTCAGCAGATAACTCATTAAGCGACTGACAGTCAATGCAGTTTGAAAATTGAGGAGTGGGAGTGAGCGCACAGAAAGAAATGATCCACTATGGAATGCAGACAAAACGGTGCAATGAAAAATAATCACAACAACTTCAGCGACATTGGCAGGAATAATTGAGCTTGCGTTCGTGAACGCAGAGATAAAGCAAAAGGGATAAATGTATCGAAAAATAATTATTGACTTGCATAAATTTTGGTTTGCTTGCTTGCTGATGGTTGTCTGGCGATGAGAAAGATATTGACGAAGTACACAGAAAGGAGTAAACATTTGGGAAAAATTAAGGAAAATAATACGCCAAATGAAAAAAGCCACTTGCAACAAATTGAGGATACATTTCTTTATTTTGTTTGCATTGCATTTAAAATATATTAAAGTTTTTCAGAATTTAAATTTACCGGATATTTTTAATATCGGTATTAACTATTAAGTCCTGCCTGGTTATCAGGGTATCTGGTTAAGGAACTAGCCCCCATAGAGTGTTTTATTGTTGCAAGTGTTAACACTAGGAAGTTTCATTATTCACCTTTTTTTCCAAAACCGGTTTTCGAGTTATTAGAAAAATTGCAATTTGAAAAAAAAAACGTTCCCGAGTTGGAAATTAAGAAAAAACCAGATAAATCGGTTTATAAAACATATTTCTCCAACAGTGAAAATTGTATAAACACTAATAGGAGCAAAGACAGCTTTTATTTAGAGCAATAGTGAAACAAATAAAAATCAGTGAAAAATTCACACTTGGTCTTGTGTTAACTTTTATACTTTATTGCATTTATTCTGAACATTTCGGTTTTAAGCAGTGCTATTGTCGCCGTAGCCAAGAGCTTAGAGGTCCTTACTGCATCTCGAGAGATCGATGGTTCAATTTCTGTTCCCAGCAACATCAAAACAAGTTTTTTTTTCAAATAAATAGCGGTCGCCCGGTTGCGGTGGGCAAAACTTCCGAGTATATTTCTGCCACAAAAAGTTTCTTTGGAGATGGAATAAAAGTGTACACCTCTCCATTTATGTCACAACATCAAGAATCAGAACACGAATTGGAGGTGAAGGTCGACCAAACGCGGAGAAAACATTTAAGCATTCATCCGCAAATAACCTAGCATTTCATTTTAAAACTATTTAGAGGCTTTATGTTGGAAAAAGGCTTGAAAACCACGAAAAACTTAAAATAATTAATGAGAGATCAAGATTTGTATGAAATAAAAAAACTGGTTTGTTCAAGAAAAAAAATTTTGGTTTATTCGATATTCGAAAAATAAAATATTTCAAAAAAATCGCCTATAGATATCCAAAAAACTGGTGGAGACCGGTTTGGAGAAACCGAGTCGACCACAATAGTGGACATCTACTATAAATTTTTTTTTTTAAATCAATCACACTTTTCAGACTTCAGTAATTTTACAAAATAAATCGAAAAAAGTCATGATTTTGAAACTGCTCAATTAGAAATACAGCCCAATTCTGCATACTCCCGGGGAATTTGTTTTTCCCGAGAAAGAAATTCTCCAATAATTAACTCCCAGGGAGTAGCATATTCCCCGAAAATTTTGGAGGAGGAAATTCGAACTTCTAAATAGCTGTTTGACACTTTTTTGACAGCTCAACTCTGTCATTTAGTATAAAGAATCCTCAAGGAAAGGGAAAAGAGAGAAAAATCGCAGGGAGTTTCTGTTCAGAATCGGCCTGATAATACTTGGAAAATTTTCACCAAAAACTATCTACTTAACTAGATGAAAGTAAAGAAAGGCTATGAAGGAAAATGAAAAAAACAACGATGCAATACAAATGATCAATTATACGACTGAAATAAAAGTTTTACGAAAAAAATAACTGAATATTTTTTTCCGTCACAGGCAATTAAAGAAGCAGAAGTATGAAAATAATTAAATATTTAGTTCCACTTATTATTTGCGATCTCCAGCTTAGTTTTCTGGCGGAACATTGGCTATAGTATTTCTGCCCACAAGCGACAAAAGCTTAACAGTTAGCCAGAAATTCGAAGCTGACTTCTCACAAAATTTTCTGTGATAAAGAGGTTTCACTCTTCACAGATGGTTTCAAAATAGACTTTTAAACCTACAACCGTTTGTCGATTTGGGCTGAGGTCAAACACCTTTGCCAATTGCCTCCCTCCTCTTCCAATTTACGACACTTGTTTATTTCAAATGCAGACAGGTCCTTCTCTACTTGGCCCTCACAATTTTTTCTCCGGCCACCTATTAAATTCAGGAAAGTTGCTGGGTTTTTTTTGGCGATCTTAAAAAAGATTTCCATGGTGTCGCTTACATATCATAATTATGAAGACTAGCTCACTTAGCTATATCCCTAAGGTTAGTTAGGCTATCTGTACCTTAAAGCTTCAGACCTATTAACATTATGTCTGTTTCGCTGAAATATTTGTTTGGTGCCATAAGCATAGTAAGGCTCTTCTCTCCCAGTCCCAGAAAAGCGAATATGATGGACAATTGATAAAGTGAAAATGGGTTGCCCGACGTTGTGCTTTGCGCTTCAGGAAGAAATGGGCAGCCTTATTACCCCTACCTTAAAGGAGCCATAATTGAAAAATATCGTTATGGTATTCTGTTAGTCTATTCTCTGGAAGAATTCTTGGGAGTTAGTCCACCTACATGTACATATGATATAGCCTTGGAACCTGTGGAGTGGCATGCTTCATCTGAGCTTTCTCTCGCGACATACCTCTTGGGCAGCGAAGGGCAGAGAGAGCTTTTACTCTGCACCCGCCTATATAAATGTAAAGAAAGTTTAAAGGTAGTGCCCATAAATGCTCTAGGCTAACATATAGTCATAAAAGGAATCGGCAAATTATGTAGTGAGGCAGACATAAAGACGTTAATTTCTTTTCAAAACGACTTGGAAAACAAAGGAACTTATTTTTCTCTGGATACTAAATCACTTGGCAGCACCTAGTAATGGTACATGAACATCTGGTTAGGCATAAATCACAAAATGCCATATCACTCCCACTTTCGCCCATCGGTTGCACAAATGAAGACTGTGGAATCGTTGAGTGAACACTTTTCATGACATAACCACCGAGGGTTTTGATTTCGAAAGAAAATCTGTACTTTCGAGGCCTCAAAGTGGTTCGACTATCTAATATACTATCTACCAATGATGACCTTTTTAATGGTGAAGAATTTAGCAGCAGGTCATTACATCGCTTTTAATACAAGTCATTATTTTTTGCCTGTGAATTTTATCTGTTTTTTGTTAGTATTGCATATTTGACACAATGCCACATCGAAGTATTGTTGTTGTTGTCGGTGCTGTTGATACAATTTGTTTTAATTTTACGCAGAGCTTCTTTACTAACTAAAAATTTATTAGACAGAAGGAAAATAGTTATTAAATCGATGCTTGGTTTACACCAAAATAGTAGGTGTATGGTTTTCAGATAACTTTGGACCACTTGAACCGTTTCCAGATAGGTGATACCCCAAAGGTTGGCCCTTACAAATTCGGTTAACTTTCGATCAATGGATTATGAAGAAATTAACGGTATTACTAAATCCGTATATGAGCATTGAAGTTGGTTTGTTTTTTGTTCTGGAAAATTACTCGCAATTTACAGAAAGCTCACAGTGAGATAACAAGAATACAGTATTCGTATGTAACGAATTGCCAATTCGGATAAAAACAGAAGCTTGCTCATAGTTATTTTCCTTCTTCCTACCAACATATCGCTAAAAGAACTTCCGTTTATACGCTCAGCAACCTTATTTTACAGTAATTCATATCAATAGCAAGAAAGTAGAAGAATTCTGTTTTTTAAAAAGCTTTCACGTGTAAGCTTATCCTTGCATTTATTATGTATTCAACCATTAGTGGTGGCATTAATGTTGCTCAGCGCAGAAACGGAACAACAAATACATAGTATAAGTGAATACACGTGGCGAACACGGATAAAGCCAGCCAAACCATACAGCCATTGGCCAGATTCACGTGCAGCATGGCAAATATGCATTATTACGTATCTGTGAATGTGCGCTTGCGTGTGTGGGTAAGTATGAAGTGTAAACACATTATTGCGCGCCAGCCACTTTTACCAGTAAATATTTACGCTGCGGAAATGCGATTAAGGGGCAATCTATGGTAAGTAGTAGGTAATCACGAAATAAAAAATGAGCAAAAAAATAAAAAGAATGCTTAAAGATACGATGCACTCAAAGAGAGTGGAACAGCGCTGAAAATGAAATTATTTGTAATTTTTTTTTTGTTGGAGAATATCTACTTATTTTTGTTTAAGGCTTTTCTACAAAAAGTACAAATAAAATATGTATAAACATATATTTACAAACTGACAACTTTCCACTGAGCTATGCTGAACTTCAAAGCGCTACATTTGCGTTTAATTTAACAAATTTTGCGACAAGAGAATTTCAATATACGAAAATTTTCCCAAACTACTAAATACGCTTTTAAAAATCAAATTTCGTACCTACATACGTTTCTAACTACGCAAATTTTACGACTTACATATGTATGTACTAACTTTACATATAAAACGAATAATTTTGAATAGTAAATTGAGGACAAACATTTTAATTATTTTATATTACACATAGAGCGAGCTGTCAAACTGTGTATGTGTGGCATTCAGTTTATAAGTACCCCTGAAACTGTGCTTTTCGTAGTTTTAAAAGATAAGACGTTGACAGTTCTATTCAAAATTTTCGGTATGAATAACTTTAATTTTAACATTTGAAAAAAAAAAAATTATAAAATTTGTTTAGTTTGAAAGCTCTCTCTTGTGAATAGTTAAGGCAACAAAGAACTCTGTAGAAAATTAGTATTTATTTCTTCACCTGATAGAACTGAGAGTGTTGAGCGTTAAGAATTATTGCATTTTGTTTCACAAAATGTTGGTCGCGTGTTTTGTTTTGTTATAATCGTTATACATTTCGTGCACATACAGTTATTTTGAAATTATAATATTTGAATTTTTTCCGGAAGACGCAAAAATTTGTACGTATGTATATGAAAGGTGACAGCAATAGTGGGTGAGCAGATAAGAGTATACGAGTATCGAGTTTTGTGTGATATTCGAAAAAAAAGTTTAATGAAGAAAAAAAAGAGATTAAAAAAAAATTTATTAGTTATTATTTCGAGCAGCGCTATATAGAAGAAAATTTTTTAGAGGTAGGTACATAAAATTTAGCTCATAATTTTAGTTCGCAAACAAATTTGGAAAAAATTTCTTAGAAAAATGTATGTATAGAAAGCCAATTTACGATAGGGAACAACATGCAATAAACGTTATAAGAAATTTTGTAAAACTCGTACTCAAAAAGTGTGCTCATATCAAGTAACTAACTGGTAGCATATAGGGTGGCGCAATTCTGCAGAGGAGAAACTCAAGGTTAAAATGGAAAGGGGAACAAATAAAGTAAACAAAATACGATATCAAGGATGTTTAAAATAAATTGGGAAAGTAGTAAGGCAAGGTGAAAAAGAGTAAAAGATTCTTTAAGCTAATTTCACCCAAGCACAAATATGTACATATGCATGTACATCTGAAAATACTTTTTCATTCAAGCTCAGATGTTGCTCATACGCACCGTGGCTCCGGGTGCAAACTGATGAGGCATACAAACTTACTTGCACACATAAAACTACATAAATATTTATGCACAAAAGCGCTCAATTAACCAAACTAATATGAGAGCCACTAACTGAGTATATCGAAGGGAACTTATATGTAAATAAATATCTTTTATAATTAAGCCAAATTATGTTTACTTTTTTATATGGAAATCGCAAGGCCACGCTTAACTGTAGACATTTATATAAAAATTTAAATAAAAGAAAGAAATACAAAGTAAGTAAAAATTTTCATTAAAGATAGAGTAGGCGACACAGCAAAATATTTGCAAAGTTAAAAATTTATGAAATAATTTAAAATTCATTAAAATAAACACTTCATGCATTCGCTTTTTAAGACCTACTTAACGCTGTAAAATACAGTTATTTATATGTATATATGTATATTTTATGTATATGTATACCTAAAAGTACAGCAAAAGTTACAGCCAATCGCAATCCGATTGCACATAATAATTTATAGACACTTGAACAAGGCAATTTATACAAATAAATATGCATATGTACATAAGGGTGGTGCATAAAACATCAATATGATATCATGGGACACGGTTCAAGTTTGCTCTACGTGTAAAATTGAGATATTCACGAAAATTTAATAATTAAAAAAAAAAAAGTTGGGATGCTACCAGGGTGTGATTTTTTTTTTAATACGCAAAAATTCGACAGAATTTTGACTTTGCCTGGCTATAAATCAACGAGTTTATGAATTTGTATTTTTTACTTTTTTCAAACCCTGGTCGCAAGTTCTATTGTTTTTTAAATTTTGACATATTTGTGGATGTCATTATTTTGCACGTAGAATAAAAGAAAATCATGCTCAATGTAATATTTAGTTTTTCGATATTTTAATGACCAACCTAATGTAGATACATACGCACTTACATAAATAAGTACATATATTCATGCCAGCTATGCGCAGGCAAGTTATGACACAGCAAACACATACATAAATTTCTTTTAAATAAAATTACAAACGTATGCCTACATATTAGTCTATGCGCATACATATATATGCATATTAGGGTGGTACTTAAATGTAGGGATCAAATTTTTACATCATCCTAAGCCTCAACCTCTACTTCGATGCTACTATATTCGGAGATATCACATATAAATTTTGGTTCCCATGGGAGACGGTTAAGACGTGTCGCACAGGGGGCAAAATTCAAATAACTCAATGACGACATCTTAGCCGAATTCAATCTGGACTAAAATTTATATGTGATATCCTCGACTATGGCAGTATCGGTATTGGTATTATATGAAAAAAAAATAACTAATTTTAATTTTTTGAGTCTCCATAGAGGAATCTGAACTTAGCCCCCCCCCCCTATGCTACATGCACAATTGGGACCAAAATTTATATGTGATATGTATGACAGTGGTGTTACCGATTGAACGGGTGAGACTGAAAAAATCACAAATTTGATTTTTTAATGACCACCCTAATGTACATATGTACTTAAAAGAAATTTTACATTTTTATACATAGTAAATTAAATTATATGTACATATGCACATCATATAAATACATACATACATACATATGCACATATATAGTACACACATAAATAATTTTTTCAAATTCATAAAAGTTTACGTTTTTCTCATTTGCATTTTATTGGAATATTCGCAAAACTCACCTGCTTTAATAATAAGTCACTATTCGCCGATAGACATGTCACCAAATATTTGGTTAAATTTAAGAATGAACCCAAAACTTCTAAAGTTAAGTGTTCGCGCGACGAACGTTGTAGCATAAACGAAATGACTAGGAATCCACGATTCTGTATCATATGTTGTTGTACGGTTTGTGACGTCTCGACTAATTCGCAAATGAAACCCAAAAGTTTGGAACTGCAAATATGAGAAAAAGAAGAATCGTATAAAATTTTGGTCAATGCAAGTATTCAAAACGGCTCATTGATACGCGTAAAGATAAAAAATGCGAATTGGGCAATTTTAATTTCTATATTTTTAGCAGTTGCAGTTTTTTTAAACAAAGCTGTTGTACAAAAATTCAAATTGTAAACCATCAGCAGCAATAAAAATTCTGCATTTATACGTTAAATAAAATATTTCTTCAAAAAAATTGTATGTGGAAAAAAAATTTGTGCCATCATTGATGTGCCTAGCAGCAGAAATACTGCATGTTTTTTTCTTTATTTCTTATTTGGCACATCATTCCATATTCTTCTGTACCTATCGCCTAATCGAGTAGATCCTACATATAATAATTCTCTCGAAAGCTCACAAAGCCTGCTCATCATTGATCGTCGTCTTCCAGGTTTTTTTCGTTATTAAAAACGACAGACATCAGACGAGCTTTGTGAAAGATATAGATTACGTTGTTCGTAGCACCAAAGAGTCGGGATGGAATACGACCTTACCCCATTTCACGTTTACGATACGCTTTTCAACCACCTGCTGTTTTTTTCTCTGTGTAAGGCAAACATGTAAGAAATTGCATTGCTATGCGCTGGAGTAAACTAAAGAGGAATGCAATAATGGAATTGCATGGAATATTACGTATCTATGGTTATGCATCGGCATGTATACACGCATTTTTATACAACAGCTTCGTATTCATATGAACTTAAGCGGCAAGAAATTGGTTGAGCGCTTGCAACTTTCAAGCGTAGAAGAGAAGCCATGGAGTGCGAAAGAGAATTCTACAGCAATGTCGGATTATTAAATATGTATCACACATGTGCAAGTTCACAAGAAGACGTTTTACACAGCTTATTCTTGACTAAGTCAAGAAAATTGACTTAACTAAGTTAAGTTGAGTTGGAGAAACCACCCCTTAAAGTTGTAAAATTCTTAAATGTTAAATAACGGTTTCATAATAACAAATTACTTTGTCCGGTCTATCACCTTTTAGAGGTCACCCAAACTTAAAAAAAGTAGGAAGTGAACTAATTTCTACTTTCTCTTGAGATACCACCAACTTTCTTTTGATAGTTCTATAATGTCTACATTTTTTATTTTTTTTGAAATTGTCGCAATTTAAAATATTTGAACACAAACATTTTTATTCTTCTAAGTTTTATTGTGGAAATCAGAGACCATAACGATTATAAGAAATAAAATTAAATATTGCTAAATTATTACTGAACAATGGAAAAGTTGTTTAGATGTAAATTATTTTCGTCTTCTCATAAAGTTTTTATATTTTTTCGTCTCTTGGGACGTTTATTTCAGACGAAAATGATTTAAGTCTTCTCATAATAATTGTGTGGGATGTTTATTTTTTTTCTCTCGGCACGTGTATTTGAAGATGGAAATGATTTACGTCTTCTCTTAATAATTATATGGGACTTTTATTGAAATGAAACTTCTTAATTGAGTTCAGAGATTTGACGCGTTAAATATTTAACGCCACGATTGTTCATGTCATTAAATCTGTATCGTTCTTCCGATTTTCAAAAATCAGTTGTCAAATTAAAGGGCTTTGCTTTTAAGTAGTTTTAGTTTTTTGAAAAGGGTTGCCAGGTGTTAGCAATCAAATTCCAATAATCGAGTTCGGAGATATTTTCGTTTAATTTCGTGAAATCGGCACCGATTCTCTTAAGAGCAAACGTCATTGTCGCCTTGAAATAAACGTCCCGAGAAAATCCCATATAATTATTATGCAAAGACGTAAATAATTTCCATCTGAAAATAATCATCCCGCGAGATGAAAAAAGATATTTCTCTTAAATAATTATTATACAAAGACGAAAAAAATTTCTCTCAAAAAACAAGGCGACATTTTTGAACTCAAATATTAGGATAATAATAAATTTGGGTCTCTGGTAAAAATACTCACCACAGCGTTGGATCACGTTTTATATCGCTAATGCCCTCATGCGCCATATCCAGTTGCGAGAATAATGGAAAGAGTACCTGTATGCCACCAATGGAATTTAGTGTACAATGTATTGAGTGTGTGACTACAGCTTTAACGTCCTGCAAAAAAGAGTGTTTGAGAAGTGTAGTAATAAACAGTATGAAATATGCATGTATGCACGTGTCTTTGTTTCAAATTATTAACAAACTTTTATTCTTAAAATGAGTATTAATAATTTAGCCAAAGAAGTATTTTATTCTTAAAAAAAATAAAATTTGAAAAATTTAGCACTTGTGGTTTTCTATTCACCTAAACTGTGAGCATGCTTATGCACCGCCCCGAGTCTTAAGCAACATTACCCCAGTAGTCATTTTAATAAAGCATTTTTCCGTCAGCACAGAAAATTGTGAGTTTCTCGCGGAATATACAACAGTTAAAGTTAAACAAATCTGCACACTTTTCAAAAGACCCTCAAATGAAAAGGAACTAAAAAGAATGCAGAAGAGTCCGTGTGACCGATAAAGAAGCTATCTCTCTATACACCAGCGGATCCAACATAAATTACGGTAGTCTACACTGAGAAACACGACGATTGGGAAAGAATACAAACACCTTCGAAGCGGGAGTTCTAGGTATTTTTGAAGTAAAATTTCAGGTAATAGAGTTCGATACAACTGATGTATTGACAATGTGGTGGCACTAAATGGCCCTATTTTTGGAGTAGTCCAAATATAAATGACTTTGCACAGGTGGTCAGATATACATACAGATCGTGACTATAAAGAACAAAGACATTAGATCTGCCAAATAGATCTAGGACAGAAATACTCAGAATTGTAGCAAAAAAAAAATGGAGCATTGCTCCCTAGGAAAACATGCGCCAGAATCTTATATAAAATATTAAGTATGAAACATTAGGGAGACACCTAGTAACACAACTATATATGTGTGTATGTACATGGCCTATCAGAAGCTACCTTTAGCAAAGAAAGTGGGTAAATTAATCAGAGAATCGAGACGCTTCTAGTAATCTTTACAAGAAAGCAACGAAACATGAATGGATATCAGCCATAATTGTTCGAAAAATTATTCGATAGGTGACGTGAAAGTCGAGTTATTTGTAACAGCCGCATTTGTAGTCCTAAATGCAAATTTTTTAGAAACATGTTAGCCACATACGGAGAAATGATTTCACAAAATTAGCTGTTTTCTGCGACCGGAACGATTTTGTTGTTTCAGTTGGTCTTCTTCGAGAGCCACAAGTAAACTTAATACGCCTTAGACAGTCTAGGGTACTATGGCATCGTATCGATTCAAATGATGATATTTTATTGAATGGAACTGATATTTGATTATCCTCTGCTTATCTAACTGATCACAGCCGTTTTCAGTACATAAGTAAACGATATTAGTTTTGATCAGTTGTTGTAACAGTACAAAAATATCAACTCCGCCTTGAAGATAATGATACTGCAGATTACAAAGTTAGGGCCATTAACTTATCGACTTTAAAGTATAGTTAAATCATTAGTAAAATTTAACTACAGCAATTTCTATGGAATTCGGAAGTGATTGCCCTGGATCGACCACACATCCCTTCATTATGAAGCTTTAATAGTTTAACCTTTTATAATAAGGTCTTTTTAGAATCTACTAGGGAAGCTGAAGGTACTTTGGCCGTTCAGAATTTGTTTTCCATTCTTTATAAGTTTTTTGGTAAATAAGTGCGCACGGATACGTCCAATATGTAGCTGGGGGTCACGAAATGCAACAGAGCGACCTTAATTCAAAACTTTGTATCCTTATTATTTTTTTTTTTTTAGGAAATCTGCAGCTATAAACTTCGGATACCAGCATTATGAACTCTGTTGAAAAGGTTAACTGCAGTTTTCTGAATTTTTTGAGATACAAAATGTAATCTTCCTTTGTCCCACTCGGTACTATTCCTGCTATGCAAGTATTAAAATTAGTATTCTTGAAAACTTAGTGTGCACTTCTTATTAAACGAAGACTTGTAAACCTTACATACAGTATAGGTCATGTCAATAGCACCCCCATCTGAAGGTGATATTGTTTGCCACTCATAATTATTTATTTATTCTTAAAAATTTTCATTTGAAATACAGTTTATCCTCCAAGAAAAAAAACATATAAACCAAAGTTTAAAACTTTGCAGAAATATACAAAAAAAAAATCCAACATATATTTTAACCTTTTTTCTCAGAAGTATTATAATTTTTCTGAGTACACAGTTTTATAGCGCGTTCAATTTTAGTCTAATAGTATACAAGTTTCAAGTGGCAGAAGCTTAGCTTTGATTCTTTTAGATTTTTTTTTCGCCGGAGGTGTTGCGTTTATTCGTTATATATCCACCTGAAACTTGCACATTTGTCAGACGCGGGTGAAAATTTGTTGCATTTTTTTATAGTCTTTTACAAAGTTTTAAACTTTAGTTTTGTTATAGCAGCAACTGTATTTTAATTGAAAATGATTAAAAATAAATAATTAAACATACACAAGTGGCCAAAAATATTACTTTGAAATTGGGGTGCTATTGATATGATCGATACTGTATATGTCTATGCACGTGCAGATGCGCATTTCTAAAAAAACCGACTCACATACTCATTGACTATTTTTATTATTTAGTTTTTTTTTGTATGAAAGCCCTGAGTTCTATATTCTGTATATGGATTGTGAAAAAATATTTATCAAATTTGGAGTGTACGCTTGTGATACGGTGACTAAGCTCTTTGCTACCTCAAAATATTTTAATATTTTATTTCATATTATTAGTTTATGGCTATTCTGTTCTCTCCTATGGGGACAACACAATGTAACCTAAGTTTACAATTCTTAAATAAATTCATATGTAGGTACACAAATACTTACATATAATTCTACTATCATTTATTTACTTTGCCACTTACCTGTAACATAAGTGCATGCGGTGTATGGACAAAATATGAAACATTTCCTTTGGGTGCGGATTGTAAGCACAGTTGACCATCGGTTGCCACTGGATTGTACATGAAGACGATGGCATTCGACAATTTGCCATCGTAGAGTACCTGCGTCAGCAATAGATAGACGAGCATGTATGTAGGTATGCGTGGTGTTAGGTTTATTTGCATTGTCGACATCAGATGGTGTACGATTGCCACAGAGAGTTGTAAAAAAATAATAAAAACAAATTTATTTAAGTTAGTAAATACTAATAAAAGAAGTTGCTAAGTGTAAATGCTTGTATATCAAATGTGTTTGTGTATTATACATAAATAAATGTTACATAAGTACACGAATACGCATTTGTGTAGCTGAAGGACATTTTCGTAGGACGACGCTTAGGCTATAAAATGACGGTGCGCTTGCGAATTTGTGCTGCTCAGCTCGATTTGCTGTCATTTTTTATTTTTATTTTTTGGTTTGTTTGTTAATATTTGGCCATGTTTTCTTATTTTCATGTTGGCACTGCTATACATTTGAATTTAAAATATGTATGTGTGCTGCCATTTATTTTTTTATTTTGCTGCGTTATAATAAATTTTCAGTTAATTTAGTAGTAACCAAAAGGGAAACAGAAAATGGAAAATTGGAATGAAATAATGGTATACATACATATGTTACTAGTAATTTAAGGCTGCTGGCGTGTCAGAAAAGCAAAAATAGAATACATAAAACTGATACTAATATATGAACATAAAAGCAAATTAAATTCAGTTGTTAGAGGGTGTAAAATAAAAATTCTGAAGGTAATACTTTGCAAGCAAAAAAGGTAAACTAACTTGGCACTTTATCATAAAATTATAATTTGCTATTTATTTTAATATCTTATAATATAGTATTGCAAATAAAACTTAATTCGAGTATACAGTTTTGTGATAATTTCATCAAATTTTTTGAAATTTAAATTATTCCAATATTGCCATTCAAAAATGGAGAAGCTGACCTCTTGTTAGCTCAATAAAGTAGCAACATCGCCTTTCGTGCGATATATGTACACGACTGCGCGGAATTTTCATTCAACTTTTGAATAATGCTAAAGGAATTATGAATTATTCAAAATTGGCGGTTCTACGATGATTTTATAACCCTGTTGCCACCAGGCTAGTATGGTTAACAATATTTGAAGCACTGTGTCCGCGATCACCTTATTGAATCATATTATAATTTTCAGGCCAATTCAGTTGACTGGCAGCTTCTTTTGAGCTTAGTTCTATCGATGCCACAAATAGCATGAAGCGGCATAAATTGAAAAAAAAAATAATATTCATTTCAAGATCGGAAAATCATGCGAGTTTCAATTGGCGCAAATCTTTTGTACGGTCGAACTTTCATGCAACATTTGTTTCATATTAATGATCAAGGAGATCTACGCCGATTTTCTATTATTACTTCAGCGTAGCAATGAACTTAGGATGAACAATAATTGTTTTGCATGACCTTCATCAGGCGGTTTTTTGGTGAACATATGGCGGCCACTATCCTCTTCGTTACAACAGCGCAGTAACAAAGTGTAGAGTAATTCATCTCACAATGTCAATTACTTGAATGCAGAGTGAAGTCTCGTAAAAAAAAATTCAAACTTGATTTCCCAAAATTTTAATTTTTACACATTCATGTTTCTGGCATGCGGGATACCATATGTACTTGCCGATTTGCTTTACAAAAATTATATAAAAAGTAAACGTCTTGGATGCTCAGCAAACCGGACTCTCTAAAACAAATTTTCGATGTATGCTTAAGATGCCTAAAGGTAAATTTTATAAGAAATTAAATTGACAATTTATTAAAACTAGTAGTAACCCCCGAAATTCGGGTGACTGCAGTAAAGAAATATTTTTGCTAATATTAGGAATTTGAATTTAAGTATATAATAAAACGTAGCATTAAAGCGCCGTATTTCTAGAGATCTTATAACTCAGGACAATTCTCTAATTCTTAAAGGACCTTACTCTACTCAAAGCTTCGTGCAGTGGGCCGTGAGAACACAGTAATCTTTAAGGTATAGTCCAACCTTTCACAATATATCTCCAAGGGCATTATTAGTCGTAATATTAAACGCAATAATTACTGAAAATTGATGCCGTTTATAGTGGAAGGCCTTTAGTATACCACTTTTGAACGAAAGCTTTCTTAACCCTTTCAGTACAAAAATCCTACCACTGATTCTAAAAATTTTTAAAAATGTATAACGGCTGATTTTGGATAGTTCATCACATCAACAAATTTGTAAAGCTAAGCGCTTTGCCGTCATTCGGGGTCCTTTATAAAGGTCAGTGATATCCTAGGTGTTTAAAAAAGAAAGTGATCTCAACCATTTTTACATGTTTGCTTTCGAGAAATATATTTCAAAACTATGAATAATACTTAATAAAATTGGTTAATATTTTTCAATAGATTATATTTCTCACCATCGACTTTTCTGCCACTTTTTACTTTTGAGACAAATATGGTCAACTGCAACTGCAATTTGCACTTTAGTTTGCTACTTACATAGCTCAATTCTTTGGCTACTACAGATCGTCCTTACTAAGTCGTGTGACTGAGCAATTATATATATGTAGATTCGCTGGGAAGAAGTTAAGAAAATGTTTAAATTTATATTTTGTCACCTACTTCACCAATTTGAAATCTGACAATTATACTTTTTGAAAGCATGAAATGGTATTATAAGTTTGGTCCGATGTTTGAAAGTATCAGGATAAGAAGAGATAAACCCATGAAAATGTATACTTATATAATCAGAACATCGCGCTGAGCCAATTTGGCCATGTCCATCTGTCTGCCTGTCCGTCTATTTGTATGCAATCTAGTCTCTCAATTTTCGAGGTATCCGACTGAAATTTGGTAAGTGAGTGTAGTTTTATAATGTATTAATCATATGTCGGTACCGGAAAAATCGGACCACTATAACATATATCTCCCATACAACTGATTATTCAGATATGAGATTTTTCTTTATAACTCCTCCATTTATGCAGCATAACATGAAATTTCGCACTGTTTTTACTCATTAATAACAGAATACTTACAGTAAAAACAACTAAGATCGGGTCACTATAACCTATAGTCCCCATAAAACTGATTTTTCTGGTATGCGATTTTTCGTTATAACTTCTCTCTGTATGTAGCTGTGTACATTTTTAGTGCATAATTTCAAAAATGCCAAATTTTGAGTTGTGGACTTATGAAGATCGTGTGCGATATGTAGAGATGATTTAGTCGAGTTTCGCTCATTGTGGATCGCAGCCAAGTTTTTACCCTTCTTGGTGTGCTAAACAACCTTTCAATTGTGCAAGTTGTAAGCCACATTTTACTACCGGATAAAGAATTTTGTTTTAAGCGGCCATTTCTTAGTATTGTATACCTTCATAGAAGGTTAACTTCCATACAGACTCATAATCGTATGCATCAATCTAAATGTTCCATTTTAACTACATCACCAAAACTAATTTCATTTCATAGTTCTCACTATGGTTTCCTAAAAATCTAAACTCGCTTCTTTTAACAAACAATAAGCTGATTTTCCCATCCGCACTTACACTAAAACATACACAGTGTGCCACTTGGCCGTCATAAGTATAAGCCTCTACTCTCAAATTTTGCAATTTGCCGCTTCTGAACCAACAACATTTCACGCTGGACTAAGTAAAGTACTTCAACCAACCTCGCATTATTGTTTGGCATTACACTGCATACATACATACATACATACTTATACTTAAACATACAGCCCTACAATGAAAAAATAACAACAAAAAATTCTGTAGGAAAACATTGTATTGTGTGGCGATGGGTTGATTGAATTTAAAATGTGGACGGAGAAGCCGATGAAAAACTGCAAACGCTCAAGTGCTTAATTGCTTTCAAGTGTATAATCGGTGTACAATGAGTGAGCTGGTTAATTATACATACATACGTATATTTGTATTTATACACAAATATTTGTTGCTAAGATGTACTCTGAATGCACAGAGTGTGCATATAATTGCTCTCGCTCATCGACTTAGCTGCTAATTATGGCTATTAGCAAATATCAAAATATTTGCGGATTTTGTTTTATGAAAGCTGTTAAGTAAAAAATGACAATAATGAAAATACACATAAACTTATGTATAAAATATGAATTAATCTTTAATGCACTTAATTCGCTACAATTTCAAATTAAACCTAGTTTTGCGATTTTGCTAGCTGAGGTAGGCGAAAGCTACAATTTTTACCTTCTACTCTGGCTATGGTTTTCTCCTCACAACCTACCACCTCAAATGTGCCAACGATTTTCTGCTGCAATGCAGCTCAACACGAGCGCCTAGACACGCCAGTTTACCTTAAAAGATGTTACGTTGGCTAACGATGCGGTTGAGGCCTCAAAGGCCAGCTGAAGGACGAAACTTTGCAACGGTGCAATGAAGCGAAATCGCATTGAAAACTAACTTCGATTCTCATTCAACCATAGTCCCAGCACACCCAAACACACTTTGAAAGTTCTAGAGGGCTGTACAAACATACATATACATACATACATATGCAATGTTGCGGATATGCGATTGAGAGGCATGATGATGTGGAAAATCGACAGCTATGCGCCGCCTTGCTGGCAACTCAATTAATTGCCAGCGTGAATTTCATGCTCTAATAATTTCAATAATTAAAAAAAAAAA
>NW_016159036.1:0-33005 GCF_001687245.7 Rhagoletis zephyria
GGGCCTGTTTTGGGCGAAGTTTCGTGATATGTATTCGAAAATGAGCTTTGAACCTACATACATTTGTACATCTGGTATTGTTTTCTTTATAGTTTCAGAACAGTTGAAGAATGTTTGTTATAAAAGTGTTATTCATATATATATATACATAAAAGTTTAGAGTTTGTATGCATTGATTTCATACGCGTGCGAGTACCATTTACCAAATCGTACATGTTTTTTAGTACCAGCGGGAGGGAGTCCTCTGTTAGTTAAAGAGTTCAAAAACTCAATAGGGTACTTGCTGTACTCCCGAATATCTGTCGAAAGTGTCGTATTGTTGTAAGTCGTAAACTTTAAAAGCTTAAGGGCCAATTTCATAATGAAACATTTAAAGTTCCTTTTACAAAAGTTTCCTTTTAGTTAATGTGTAATTTAAATGTACTTTAAACAAGAATTGTTTTCATAATACAATGACAATTGAACAACAAAAGNAAACCTGCATACATTTGTACAGCTGATATTGTTTTCTTTATTGTTTCAGAACAGTTGAAGAATGTTTGTTATAAAAGTGTTATTCATATATATATACATAAAAGTTTAGAGTTTATATGCATTGATTTCATACGCGTGCGAGTACCATTTACCAAAGCGTACAGTTTTTTTAGTACCAGCTGGAGGCAATCCTCTGTTAGTTAAAGAGTTCAAAAACTCAATAGGGTAATTTTTGTTCTCCCGAATATCTGTCGTAAGTGTCGTATTGTTGTATGTCGTAAACTTTAAAAGCTTAAGGGCCAATTTCGTAATGAAACATTTAAAGTTCCTTTTACAAACGTTTCCTTTAAACAAGAATTGTTTTCATAATACAATGACAATTGAACAACAAAAGGTTCGTTTAAATGAAAATAACAAAGTTGGCAACGCTGATTTGGGCAAAATTGCAGCAGCTGATTGTCATAAATATGAAATTATGCTACGAAAATTATATACTTTTTTTTCTTCCAAAAGGGACCTTTATGTCATTTAAATTTCCATTTTGGTTATTTAACTAAAGAGCCTTTTAAATCTCTACAATCCGATAAATTTTTATGACTCGATAACTATCGTGAATTTGGACAAGTAAGTTTCTGTTTATCTATTGATTTAGATAACTCCGTAAACACTGATCAATTTCAATAACTTGATACCAGAATCCGACCAATTAATCGGCATCAACATCGGGGGCTTTTAGCCGATTCTTGAATGATGTAATGTTATTTACATATTTGATTATGTTTTTTTCTTGTTATTATAAAAGTTTATTAAAAGCATTTATTCTTGAATGAATTTTTATTCCGGATTTTTTTTTTTGCTTTTAGGATTCGTCGAAAAATAGAATACATATGTGCGAAATTTCAGCTAATTTGGAGAACGAATACTATTTTTGGCTCCTACTGTATGTCGCCACGACATTAGCTCTGATCCATTACTCCATGTCCTTACAGGTTTTAACTCGAACTTGCAGGAAGTTACTGGAAAATGGTCCCGTAATCCAAATTCCTCCAAAATCCTGCAAATGAGAGCGATTTTTGGAGAGTTGTGTAGAGAATGAAGTTGCAAGATTTTACCCGAACTTTTTCTTCTGGTAAAATCATGAAAAGTGTCAAGCGGTCACTGGTTGGCGTTTTACAACTTGTTTTGTTCCCGTACATTTTGTTGTTACTCGCATTTTACTCTCGCTTCAGAGAGTAATTTTGCTGTTTGACATTTTTACAAGATTTTACATGAAAAGTATTGGATCAGAGATATTGTTAACTAACTTTTAACGCCGTCTATCGACAAGAGTAAGTGTAGAGTAGTGCAGAGTAGTGTTACCAATTACACAAAAAAAAAAACTTGGGCCTTTATGGGCCCCGTACTTGTAAATTTTTCTCTATGTATGTACCTATATTCATCTAACATTCCTCGCTTACTGGAACTAAATATATGTATGATTTAATTATGGCTTCCGATACTATAGAAGTCCGATATAAAGAGCCATAAAATGTAATCCATGCGCATATGCACCTCTGAAGAAAATAATGCTAAATAAAAATAATACAAATAGTTAACGCTTACTGGAGTTTCTCAAGCGACAAAGAAGTGTCAAAACTCCTCATGCCCGTACAATTTGTCAAATGGAATTTTCATTTTCGACAGCGCCTTACGTATTGAAGTTGGATGCAGAAGACGGAAATAAAAAGAAAGGACAAAAAAGTGGACGAGGAACGAGAATAAAGACGAGAGGAAATGAGCAAACGTTAAAACGGCGTTGATCTGGGGGTAGCGCGCGCTGAAAATCATTGACAATGGAAAACGCAACGCTTTGCGCTCCAATTTAGGGACGCCNCCAAAGAACTGTCAAAACTCCTCATGCCCGTACAATTTGTCAAATGGAATTTTCATTTTTGACAGGGCGTTACGTATTAAAGTTGGATGCAGAAGACGGAAATAAAAAGAAAGGACAAAAAAGTGGACGAGGAACGAGAATAAAGACGAGAGGAAATGAGCAAACGTTAAAACGGCGTTGATCTGGGGGTAGCGCGCGCTGAAAATCATTGACAATGGAAAACGCAACGCTTTGCGCTCCAATTTAGGGACGCCGGTTACACATTTTCTGCGTACATATTTGACCGGGCTTCTACTCCAGTTTATGATGTGTGTCTTGTGTCACAAATGAATGGTCATAAAGTTGTATGCCGACTCCGAACGGAGAGCGAAATGCACTAAGAGGTTTGCCATTGCCTGCCGACAGGCAACTAAAACCGAATGGCAGTACGCATTTGTAACCAATCGGTTACGACGGCCGCTGAATACTCGTGTACGAGAATCGAAATAAGAACATATGTATATAGAATATACCTACATACACGAGAACATGTATGAATATATTTTTGTNCAAGAACATATATAGAATATACCTACATACACGAGAACATGTATGAATATATTTTTGTACGCGTTAGTTATAAAATATCAAATTGATGAATATTACTTTAGAACACAAATACATTATACATTACCATAACGTCTGGGCATCATTAATTGTCAACAAGATTCGCCTAAGCTGTCAACTATTCTGCCTTTTCATATTAAATTAAAGCTTAATAGTGCTGAAGCAATCAAATTTAAATTTACGTTTACAGATCTCTTATTACTACCTTATTGCACTGCGCTGATTGCCTGAAGACACTAATTTCTCTCAGTTCATGAAAATCTTGTTATATACATATGTATGTATATCTATAGATATTTGGGATGTAAATTTTTTCCACTTTAACAATCCCGGGATTACCAGGGTCCGGGATTTAGATGGAGATTCTTTTGCTACCACTTTCCCCGAAAACGTGCCCCTATTTTTATAACCGAGCGCACTTGTGTACATTTCTACGAAAACCTGTTTCTTCCCATATAAAATACATGGACGCTTTGAGCGCTTTGAACGACCTCTAAATATTTTTTGATTTCGAAATAAAGAAATAGGGGTATATTATTTTCGGTATAGGACAATCCAAGGGGGTGAGAGCATACAAATTCCGACTTTACTTTTTCTCATGAATTTTTCAATCACCCTAATGTACACTCCGCCCAATAACTATAGCACCCTTGTTTTGGGCTAGTAAATGCCTTGCCAATTCCGAACCGTTAGTTTCTATTTAAAACGCATGGTTTTGTTTAACAAATAACTAAAAGTGCCATAGTTACTGGGAGAAGTGTATAAATAGTCCACGCAGAATACATGCTAAAGGTAGCCAAACGCTTAAGCAAACAAAAGTTGCGATGTATAAGTGTCAAATGAACTTGACTTCACCGCAACATAACGGGTCTAAATAAATTCCTAAAGTATCGCGGATATAGCCGTAATAACTCGCCATTCTATACGAATGAATGTGTATGTATGTATTTGAGAGATGAAAATTCAATGCAATGCAAAAAATGAAAAATGAAAAAAAAAAATCATGCAAAAAAAAGCCCATTGACAAAACAGCTATTGAACCGGAAATGCATTATCGTTGTAACAATGATTAGCTATCGACATTAAACAATAAAATATATCTACGTATCTATATATGTATGTTATGCTTACATTTTGATATTAAGTATTTATATACATACGGTGGCGAGTAAGATTTGGCTACTTTTCTTTGTTTAAAAAATGTTTATTATTTTTATGAAAATATAGCTTACTATTTAACAAAAAAAAAACATGTAACTATGTATAACATTTAAAAAAATTAACGAATTTTAACAAATGTTGACCAAAATTATAAAATATTTATTCGTATTTTTTACTTTTTGAGTGTGCAGTTGTGTAGGTAATTAAATTTTAGTACAACGAAGTGCAAGTTTGGAATAGCTAGGACTTACCGTTGATTTTAGACAATTTTATGTTCGCGCATTATCTCTTCGCGCAAAATGTCTCTTCCATATTTATATTTTCACCACTGTACATAAACGGTATGTTCGATAACAAAATTAGCCATCACCAACCATCAACACAAATCTAAATCGTGGGCGAAAAAACCCTCTCCAAAATGAAAGGTAAAATTAGCGGACATAAAATTTTGCAAATACTTGAAAAACAGGACGAAAAACCCAAACCGGCTGACTTTGTTTATAAGCAGATAATTTGAAATTCAAGGTAGATACCGCCATGGAAGAAAAAAAGAAAGTTGACGTTGAATGGTCGCCGAAAACATTTCCATAAAGTACTGCCATAAAGTCACATAGCAAGACCAAAATTCAAGAAATTCAATTTTGTTTCTTGATGTACAATTTTTATTGACAAAAATGTTTCCAACACAAACTGTCACTTTGATCTCCAAATTTTTGAGCGAAGGATACAGGTTTTGCATTATTGAATGCCTAACTGTAAAAATTCGTAATAACTATTGCACATATTTGTGTTGTCGAATGCAATGACATACACAACTTAGCTGCGATGGCATTTTAATTAACGATCGGATGTCAAAACAGATTCCGACTGCAGATTTTTGCTGTGTTTCCTTGAGCAATGATCGGGATCCGGATAAAAAATTTGCACGCAAATGCAACAACAACGATATAATTCTGATATAGGTCTGGTTCAATTTATGATCCGCTGTGTTTGCTTCGTTTCACTGATAATATACGGGTTTGGTAGCACTGAAAAATGAATGTAAGTTTACACAAACAGATATTCTGCCATTTGTGTCTCTTAACTTGATTCAAATAAATCGCCTTTATGCTTAAAATTTTTTTTTAGTGAGTTTATTTTTATAATTTCGCCTTCCTCGTGCTACTAGTATAAAATTGGTGCTGCCAAAATAATATGATCCAAAAAATAATGATCCAGATCGTTTCCATAAGAAATGATTGTGATATTGAACAGGATACCCCAACGAAACACAAATTGTGTGATGCTAGTGTATAAATGGAATATAAAATACTTGTTTAACATTCGTGCATATTTGTGCAAGTAAATATATATGCAAAACGCAAATAATAGCTGTTGTTATTGTTCGTAGTTTGTTTACGGCAGCATGTTAATTTTTATGAAATTATCAGTGATTAATAATAATTTGATTTTGAGGTCAACGTAAGTCAGCAAATGTGCATCTGCATTTAAATACACACTATATATTACATATGTACATATATTCGCAAATACTATAGTTAAGCATGCGAATATTGTAAATGGCTACTATGAAAGATACATAAGTCTGCAGTAATAAATATGTATACATCATTGTTTTTATTGTTAAAATATGTCTATACATTGATTGAGGATATGACTGGCTGCATTCGATAGATAATAGAAATTTACATTTCCTGTAAGTTGAGATGCGCTTTAAATGTTCATTCGTGCTAATTTATTAAATTTCCTACACAAGTAGACATGTAAATAGATGTACTCAAAAAAGCCCCTTTAAGCCGCGGCTTAATTGTACAAACACAAATATAAGTAATAAATTAATTATGCTGGCAGTGCAGTATAGCAAAAGTTCTAACATAAGTACAAATTGCTATTTTTTGCTATTAACAACTATAAACGAATTCAAACTAATCACTTGTAAAGGATGTAAATTTTCATAACATTTTTATTAGACTTTTTTTTTCACTTGCTTGCAGCCATTAATTCGCTAATTTTCGGCGTAGAAAAAAAACGACAAAATTAATATATAAAATAAACCACAGGCGTGGTTGCAAATTAATTTACATTGCCATATTCATTTGCATAACAAATGCTCTACAATGCAATGCAAATTCGCAAATTCGCAAAAGCCAAATGCAATTACACCAACAATTGTAATTATATATTTATAAGCGTCTGCATTAAATTGTGCATAAAAATGTATTTTAATTAATAGCTCATGCGTGCGTATTGGGTGTGTTATCAATCAGGCTGGCTGTCAGGTAGTCCGGTCCAGCGTTGCAACGCGAGCCAGTCGATAATGTAAAATAAATGGTAATGAAAAAATAGTGTTTAGTTGTTAAGCATGTTTACTAATGCGCACGGATATTACAAATGATTATAAAATATTTGTTGCGAAGCATTTAATTGAAAACTATGGCAAAAATATATAAATAATGCAGCGGAAATTTAAAAAATTTAAGGCAACTAGGGACAGTTGTCAGACTTATTGTTTGTATGAAAGAATGTAGTACGCCATTTTTGGATAATTTATTTGAGTATCACATAAATTTCTACAATTAAATGCAAGCAATAAATTTAGCATAAAAATACTCCATTGAATTCTAATAAGTGCATAAAAGGAGCATTGAACTAGTNTGACAAAAAAGGCTTTGTAATCCTACACTAGTGATTCTATTATACTATTTATTACAACAAAAAAATAATTTTTAAAAGCAATTTTTTATAAGCCAAAAAGCCACATATTTTCTTGAAATTACTCAGTTTAATAGTTCTTTTGGGTTTAAAATTGCTAAGCTTTGTGTGGTCTTTAACTAAAAACATTTGTTGTTGTCGAATTTCTGCAAATAATTATAACTATTATTTTTTGACAAATGGATTTTCTTTCTTTTATTTGCTACAACAACCGCTTGTCGTCAATTGCCTCTTTTTTTTGCGGAGTTACGCTACTTCTGTCGCGGTCCTTCCTCTGTTTTCATTTTCCACCCACTGGTGCCGAGTCGATGAATCTTTTCAACATCCATGCGAACGACATGTCCAAACCAGAGAAATTATTGTAATCTCTTGAGCTTAACTATGTCCATGCCATTATAGGTATCGTGTCATAGCCCCTATAGGCATAACCCCAATTTTTCTACCCGACCGCACTTATGCGCAAGAGCATTATGACTTTATTCACATAACGGTTGTTTGAAATAGCCAAAACAAATCGAGATAGATATAGACACATGTATACATAAATGTTCACAATGAAAAAAGAAATCGATTAATTGGTGACTGTCTGTAAAAATTGAGACATCTT
Source organism: Rhagoletis zephyria (assembly GCF_001687245.7). Classification (NCBI taxonomy): domain Eukaryota; kingdom Metazoa; phylum Arthropoda; class Insecta; order Diptera; family Tephritidae; genus Rhagoletis; species Rhagoletis zephyria. The sequence goes on from NW_016159036.1 coordinate 7,434, forward strand.
AACGAAACTTGGTACATTTACTTCTGGGGAGCATATCACCACCTTGTATGAATTCGCCTAGTTTCAAATCTCTAAAAGTACTACACATATATAAATGCATATGTATACTACATGCATATCTTTGGTTTGAATTTTAGAGCTTTCGAAAGGGTAAAAACAATTGGACTCAAATCGCTTCTTTCAACATTTTGCATCCTCAGTATCATTTAGGGCCATTTACTCAAAGCCTCGTTGAGACTATTCTCCAATTAAACATCGCTATCGACGTCTACGACTCCATGCATATAACAGGATGTCCGTAACGTCGATAACGATATTTAACCGGAGATCAGTGTTAACCAGAATTTGCGTTACCGAAATTGGAGTTTCAACGTGAACGTGGTGTCACTGATAAATATTTTGAGATGAACTTCATTTAACTATTTGGGAGAAAAAGTGTACATATTTTTAATGTCCGTGAATAACCAAAACAAAAAATACTAAATTCCGAATGTATTCTGTAAAAAAAAAAAACTATTTTAAACCATAAAATTCTGCCTCTCCGGCTGCCGAATTTGCACACACTAAAGGGACAGCTGAAAATTCGCCTGACGAGTATCAAGTAGGGGAAAAAATGAAAGCGCTCCGACACCTGATTTCAGTGTAAGTCACCGATTCCTACAATTCCCAGCATATAATGATGAGCTAGAGAAAATCCCGATGGAATTTTTACTACCATGTATGAATACTAACGATTACGCGTAGTTTCATTAAGGCCTAAAAATGGTCACTTCTCCAAGCTTTAAACAATTTTGGCAGGCATTGTTTTAAGAAGCCGGTAATTTCACAACCCTCTCGTCCCGAAAATCGAGTTTTACATTCCCTGCAACCGGGTTATATGTTTAATTTTTTGCGGGTTCCGCTTAATGATGTTTTTGTCGCCGTAAACTAAGTGATAACGAGAATTATAAACTCCTTGAAAATGCGTGGGCACCGGATGCTACTTTTAAGTTTTCGTCTTCGACCAAACGTAATTAGAAATTTCAATTATCATCTGTTAAAATGTTTCAAATGTAGTTTCCCACATNGTCGAAATTTCAATTATCATCTGTTAAAATGTTTCAAATGTAGTTTCCCACATTTCTAATTAAAATGCTATGCTAATGCTTTAGCGTTTCAGTACCGATATTTAAATAAATATCTGTTATATGAGCGTCCTATACTCCCTTTTCGTTTACACTTCAGATAGAGTTGCATTGGCTTCAGTTTATGAAGATTGTTCAGTGAAATCGTTAAAGAAATTTATTGGAAATGTGTTTATAAACTATACGGCTTACAAATAGTTCGATGAATACCATTATTATGTTTCTTTACAGGAATTTTTTCAATGTCCCTACGGAGCATAGCCGAACGCTCTTAATGCTTGTTATTAATCAGTATACTTAAAGGTGTACCATTCTCGCAGATAGGCGCAACACTTCCTGGTAGACTTGCTTCTAGCGAAAGCTCCTCCTTAAGCATAAATCATATTTACGAAGTAAATGGTTTTACTTTACTTTACATCCACAGAGATGTAGAAGTTACGAATGTAGAAATATTGAATACTAGATCGCTGTCACCCGCTTTGCTGAGTTTATGAAATTTCTACGTGCTACATTAGGTGTAATTTATTTTAATTAAACTCAACATACTTAAAATATACGAAAATCAGGAGACTTTAAATTTTTTAAATATCTTCAAAATATTTTCAAACTAAAACTATCTTAAACCTCTCCCTTGTGATACTTTTCCATACTTATGTACATGTAGTTTAGAAATGAAGCCACTTAAAAATCCTTTGAAGTTGAATTTGAGCTTTCAAACATGGGACTCCACATGTATACATATGTTGCTTAGAAATAAAGCCTTTTCAAGATTCTTTCCATTATATATTTGAATTTTGATTTAAAACAGGTGGTAACCCTCTTCAAAAACCTCAGAAAACTTTACATGTTCAAGCTGAAATTTTCTAATTTAAACTCGACTATTAAAACAGGTGGCAACCCTTTTCGAAATATTTTCCTACTAAAACTCTATTAAATTCCTCTTATCTGACGTACATATTGTGATACATATTCCAACTATCAAATTCCTTTAATTCAAGAAGAATTTGATATTTTTCAAACAGGTGACAACCCTCTTACATGTAGTTTAGAACTAAAACCCTTATCAAAAACCTTTCGATTGATACTCATATTGTAGTAATTCATTTAAATTAAATGAAGTTAATTTTTAAACGGATGCAACGCTTGTAAAACACTTCAGTAATATTCTAAATGTTCAATCTGAGGGTTCTTAGCAATCTTTCATTTGACACCCATATATTAATTTATCAGATAGTTTGCTAGTAATTAATTTAACTTTTGGCTTTTCGAAGAGGTGGCAACCCTTTATTAAGGATAAGTTTTGACTTGCTCATGGAGTTCTATTTATTTGCGCTGGCCATCACTAGTTAAAGCAAATACTAAACGTTCTTTATGATTTCATCAAGTTTGATACATATTCATGAGCACATCCATTTTTATCAGTTTAATATAAGATGAAGAGCGATACGTTTTTAACCAGCAGTCGAGCCAGTTATGTTTAGTTCTTCCGAATTTTATTAGTACACAAATGCAAGTTAATTATAGTCGAAATTTGTTCAATTCTGCACTTTTACATATTCCAATATGTATGAATGTATTTCTGTTAGGAAGCTGGTATAAATCATGTTACGTACTTATATAAATTTTATGAATATATTTGCTAATACATACATTTGGAATTATATAAAATTAAGTATAGTTTTTTTTCTACATAAATTTATAAATTTGTTAGACACAATAGATAAAGTTGTATACATATTGTGGGATAATAACAAGTGAATACCTGAAAATCACAGATAAATATTTTAAATGCGATTAAAAAATTACTTAACGACAACGCACATCATTTGCACATCAGACCGGGTCGTTTACTTACAAAAGATTTTTTGTTTCGCCCTAGGCACACAGGGAAACTCGCTTTAAGCATAAAGGACCAATGTTCACAATATAAGTAAGCCCCTTGACAGGAGCCCTTAATTTAACCTAACCCCCTAGTCCGACGCCTTACTTCATGGGGAATCTAAAAAATACATAAATTAGAGTTCGATATTAGTTACGAAAGTAATCACAAATGGCTTTCAGAGGTTTCGCCAAGACTTTCATGGACCTGGATTACGCGGAGCCATGACCTAAGTTCTATGGAAAATATGCTGAAAATTACTACCACCGAACAATTTTTGGCCTATGAAGTAAATTCACACATTACTTCCACAGATCTTATTCTTGGAAGATGTACATACATATATTGTATGAGTCCAACAAATGCAAGCACTAAATAAGCAGATAACTATAAATGACCACGTGGTTATCTGCAACAATAAATTCAATGGTTCTGAGGTGTGTTCTTCTCACTTTCGACTGTGCAATGTTAATTGTTGTTATTGGACGCGTTTATAAGACGTAGCTGTTGCCCAACCGTTGGCTATTTGTCTGAGAAACGCACAGTTCAGTAGTTCCACTCAGCTCAACAGTTGGCAACTTTCCGCCATAAACAGTTGATCGAAAAGACTTACGCCGCTTATATTAAATTTAACGCCGCTTCGTTAGGTGGCAGTTGCAAACAAATTTATTATATTTTATATTACTAATGTGATAAAATAACTAAAATATTTTATAATAATACTACGTTTCTAAATATATATTTTTAAGATGTTTGCTATATAATTTTACACTGTTTAATTCATTGTAACATTGAACGATTTTTCCAACACGGCGGCAGCTCAGCGTTGAATTCTAAATACTATCGGCGCAACTATCCCTATTTGTTGCAATTTCATTTGTTTACATTTATCAGCTGTTCATTTGGCAGCATATTCATCAAGCCGTTTCTAAGACGTAATTCTTGGATTCAACAGTTGCCAGCAGTTTCGTAGCAGATGAGCTAAACAGCTACGTCTTATGAACGCGCCCATTAGATCACTGAAAAGAACACATTAGGGGTATTCGCCAAATCTTGCAAAGCCATTGCACGTAGCACGGATTCCATGGATTGCATAGCACACAACAACAAAATACATGGGAAACAACATTTCTCTCATTCCTCTCATCTCGCTCACTACATCTTTTTTGCTGTCTCTTGTTATTTCTATTTGATACATAATTTCGCTGCTTGCTACCCATGCATGCACCAACTTTGCAATGGGGTGCTCTCGTACTCTTCGAAATTTGAAATAGTATTTTTGCATTTCGTGCTATTCGTGCATCGTGCAAGGATTCGGGAATACCCCTATACCAAAAATGCCTTCGGCCATGTTTAATTTTTCGTTGTGATTGTCTGTTAATACTTAAAGCAAAATCCAAAAAAAATGTATCAAAGGCAGGTATTTGTTCATTAGATACCTTAAGAAGTTCCCAAAAGAACGTTAGATGGAAATAAAAATATAGTTATAAAACTAAAAACACGCTTTTATTACAACAAGAACTAAAAAGTATAAAATAATTGATATATATATAGCGAATCGGTTTAAGAAGAATAGGAACTTCCCTAACTTGATTTAATATAACTTTTTTATATCAGCTAAAAATATGATTACAGTGATTGGCCCATAGTTATAGACAAAATAAACTCCACCGTAAAGTTAGTTGCAGCTTTTTGACATAATTTTCAATGGGATATCTGTAAAAAAAAACTTCACCAAACTTTACAATATGCATTCTAAATGTGAACTTAATCGGATCATAAACACGGTTTTTACAAATATCTCGACTCCTGCGCCACCTAGCGGATTAAGTCATCTTTTATATTGCATTGTCCTCGAGTTCTGAGCTAAGTTTGAAGTTTCAAGTCTGTAGCTCATCGGGAAGTTTGTTAAATATTGACTGCAAAGTTCTTGCACATACAAGGATACATACATACATACATACAAGTGAAGTTAAATAAAAGCTTGTAATAAAAACAGTAAAAATACTACCTTGAAACCCTGTTTAGGAAAGCCGAACGTATGTATCACTAAGATGGAAATGGAAAATTTTCTTAGCAGTCCGCTCCTATTTTTCTGTGGCGTAAAAGACTTAATCCACAGCCAGATACCTAAAGCATATTCCTTGTATCCTACATTGTAGCGTAGTCTTTGTGAACTTGCCGTTAGTGTATGATTTTTTCCCAGCGTTTTAAGAGGAATGTGGTCAAATCTATTGGCCTGCATTCCGTTGAGAAAACCGGGTTGCTCTTGCCTACCTTGGGTATAAAGACAACTCGTGGGTTTTTCGTGGAACTTTTATTTTGGAAATCTGAAATAGTTTTTACGGGGCCATGAAAATTATATCCTTGGATTGTCGTGGCGGTTAGCCGGCTTCAGAACTTTTTATGCTGTGAATAAATAAAATTCATAGCGATATCTGTCTAATGTGGCTCTATCTATGTTTTTTCTCGAAAAATCTCTCTTTGACAAAAGCAAGAAAACAAATTAAGATGTCGTCTCAACCGCGGGATCGCATTCGATTGTATGTTTTACGTTTAGTTTTTAGTTGTCATTGAAAGAACATTTAAGAGCCGTTTATAATGATTATTTTTGGCGAATAATGATGTTCTCGCAGCAAACGACCGATAACCTAAGTTACGCTTGTTTTTATTGGAAAACTCATTAAACAATCTCGAACTCCAAGTCTGATAATTTATGCAGCTCGGTGTATACGTACATACGTACGCATGTATATGGGAAATAAATTGGCTGTTTTGCCAATATTAATCACGACATCAATCAATAGAAATGTTACAAGAAAAATTACTCAGGCAGAAATGAGTCAAAAATTAATGCATGTACATATATATGTATGTATGAGCAAAAACCGCAAATAAAATCGTGTCGATGGAAATATGGAAAATTAATTTGTGTTGCAAAGTGTTTGTATGTACAAATGAATGCACACTCGTTGGCCAAACTAAAGACAACAGAAGAATAACTGAAATGATTCATTGTGCTGGAGTAAAGAGATAACAAAACATAAAAGCTATAAAGCTGTAATTAATAAAGCGGACGAGTAAGCAATAATAAGGAGCTTACAAATTCGAGAAAAAATTATGAAAACACTATCGGTATAAGCTTATTATGGACCTTTCGCCGAAAGGCAACCAATTGGTTATCTACATACGTATGTATGTACATACTTTTCATAAGAAAACCGCAAGACCGAATGAGTATTTCAACAATTACAATTTGTTTATGCAGCTACGGGGAATATGAAAATGAGTCAAATTAAATAAAAATAATAATAATAAATTCAAAGTAAGATACCACATATTTATTTAGTACATATTCCTGCAAGAAATGTCTCTAACAATAACCTAACTTAAAGTTGATTAGGAGGGAGCTAAAGGTCACTTATTATCTGTACATTTTCTTTGACGAAAGCTAACTTTATTTCTATGGCGCTGGTCGCGAAATAGTCAAGGGTGGTTACCTCTGGATTTGACGCAACTAACTTGTAACTAACTACTTTTGGATATAAAACAGCAATAGGAAAAACAAAATATTTGTTTAGTTTTTTTAATTTTTATTTACTTTATTCTTTTAACGTTTAATATTTGTGTACATATTCTGCTGTAGTTGGTCTCATATTCGAACTGCGAAAAAGTATTTGCGAAGTGCAGGATATTTAAATAAAAACGCGTTTAAAGAAATCAATCTTCTGCATTACTCATGCATTACTTGTCAACTAGTTTCAAGTTAGCTTTTTGTGACCAACTACAAGTTATATATTTTATAGAAAAACCGCAAAAAAGCTAACTACAAATTGGTTATTTTTTATCAATTGATAATTTTTTTCTGCAGGGATGTATGTATGCTTATGTTTGTACGTATGTACATATGCAATGAATAAATTTACAGCGGTAAACTGCTTCCTACAAACACTCTCTAACGTTAGAGAAATATTTTGCTTTACATTAGAATTCGATTGTAGTTTTCTAAGGTTTCTGGAAGGTTGGAGAACTTTGTTAGAATCCGATTAGAGAATGATTAGAAACAATTAAATTTCATCGCTAGAATTACGATTGGATATCTAACCTTTTTCTCGATATTGGAAACTAAGTCCCCTTTTTGTAGAGAATGCTATAATTCTCGACAGTTTATCTAATCGTATTCTAACCTTCTACCTAAGGGAAACATATAAGTATTCGAATCGGTTTGTCATCGTTCTCTAACTTAAATGCTTGTTGGGCTAGTATCGCAGTGCTGGTGTCTGTAGAGCTGAATCATTGAACGCTTGCACGCCTTAGGGTACGTTCACACAGAAAGCGGAGCCGAGCCGAGCTGAGTGAAGCTTTAAAATAGCTTTAGCAATATGAAAGTGTTCATACAGCAAGTTTTTTCCTAAGCGTTTTGGAGCTGAATGCAAAGCAGTTTTGGATTTTGAATTTTCTATTTAATTTTTCCAAATTTTTAAATAAAAACGAATTCTACAACTAATCTTTTAAATAAAATTGAGCAAATATTATTGCCGCTTTTCATTGAGGTATGTTTTGTGGTATCTTTGCAGCCGAGTCCATGGGAAAAGCTCCGCTTCGCTTCGTTCCATGTGAACACCAGCAGCTTCGTTTTATTCGCTCGGCGTCGCTCGTGTTTCTGTGTGAACGCGCCCTTAGTGATGCTTGCACTTGCCGGTGCGGTCAATTCGGAAGTCAAGCGGTGCAGCACACGTTGAGACGTGAAGTGCCTAAAACCGGCGGATTGGAGTGCGCTCGCAAAACAGGAATCTCAAAAATGCCACACATGTTGTCGATCTGGCTAGTAAATATACATGCATGCAGTTTTATGTACTTACATATATACATACACTTGTGGTCAGCTGATTAAGTCAACTGACATTTTGACTAGTTTTGGCTATTATTCTTTTTTTATTTAATGTTTATATTTTTTTTATAAAAGTTTACAACTTTACATAAGCAGCGCTACGTAAATCCGCATTTCAAACTTCGTACCAAAATTTTGAAAATTCAAAAAACTTTAACATTTGCACCCGAAATTTCTTGCCTACTAAAATTTAATGAGCTAAAAAACTGAATACCCAAAACTTTTCTAAAAATTCTAAAAAAAAATTTTAAATTTCCCGGTACAAATGTTAAGGTTTGTAAAATTTTCATAATTTTTGTACGAAATTTGAAGTGTGGATTCTTGTGGTGCTGGTTAGTAAAGTGCTAGACTTTTATAAAAAAATATAAACATTAAGTAAACAAAAGAAAAATAACCAAAACTAGTCAAATTGTCACTTGACTTAACCAGCTGACCACAAGGGTGGATACACACATATTTAGTTAAAAATAAACTCTGCAGATGCTATATTGCAACGGCGTTGACGGTGGCACAGTGCCTTACAACTGTGTGATTTATTTTGCGCTCACCAAGACGAGAGATCTCACAAGTGGCGGCGAAAAAAATCACAATTATTAAAATTTATGCGAACAATTGCGGCAACGATTATTTGTAGTATGCTTTATATTGTTGCAGATTTCCTTCTTTCTTGATACTGGGCAGAAAAATTTAATCGATTTAAAANGCGAGAGATCTCACAAGTGGCGGCGAAAAAATCACAATTATTAAAATTTATGCGAACAATTGCGGCAACGATTATTTGTAGTATGCTTTTTGTTGTTGCAGATTTCCTTCTTTCTTGATACTGGACAGAAAAATTTAATCGATTTAAAAGTGGCGGCACGTAAAGAGGTGAGAGGNACGAGAGATCTCACAAGTGGCGGCGAAAAAAATCACAATTATTAAAATTTATGCGAACAATTGCGGCAACGATTATTTGTAGTATGCTTTATATTGTTGCAGATTTCCTTCTTTCTTGATACTGGGCAGAAAAATTTAATCGATTTAAAAGTGGCGGCACGTAAAGAGGTGAGAGGTACACAAAAATTATAATAACGCAATGTGGCTGTATGTATACTTATAAAACTAGCTTGTTGTAGTACATATTTTTTGTGTTGTTTTTTGTTTTTCTTTTTTTTTTTNTTGCAACGGCGTTGACGGTGGCACAGTGCCTTACAACTGTGTGATTTATTTTGCGCTCACCAAGGCGAGAGATCTCACAAGTGGCGGCGAAAAAATCACAATTATTAAAATTTATGCGAACAATTGCGGCAACGATTATTTGTAGTATGCTTTTTGTTGTTGCAGATTTCCTTCTTTCTTGATACTGGACAGAAAAATTTAATCGATTTAAAAGTGGCGGCACGTAAAGAGGTGAGAGGTACACAAAAATTATAATAACGCAATGTGGCTGTATGTATACTTATAAAACTAGCTTGTTGTAGTACATATTTTTTGTGTTGTTTTTTGTTTTTCTTTTTTTTTTGTTTTAAGAACTCACGCATCTTTCCGACTACAACTGCATAAACTCGTAGAAGGAAGCAAAATATTATAATAAAATGATATATTTAGAATAAGAAGTATTAAATAATAATAAACGTGGCAAAAGCAAACAAATCTGACCTTCGGAATTTCAGAGCGGTTCTGCTTATTAAATGCCGGACGAAATTGTATGTACATATGTATGTATAGCGCTCTATAGCGCCGATACTCACTCACTTACTTATTAAGATGATTCTCAAAATTTATTTGCCAATTTAAAATTTGTATTTTGCAGTTAACACGTTCGTGTGGAGTGGCTGCAGCAGCAGGTGGTAAAGAAACGAACGTCACACAGCAAGCACGCAACTCGTTTGCTCTAACCTAAACAATTAAAAAAGCGATAAAAATGCTTAAAATTTTTTAGTTAGGTTTTACGCATTGAACATATTATAGGCATAATTAAAAAATGTAACAAATGTAATATCAAACCTTACTTTGGTCTCAAACTTTTTTATTCAATGCCATATTAATGGCGGTAGGTAGGTAAATGGTAGGTTGGAGGCTACAAAATGCGAAGTCGAAAGTCTACTTTCCCGTGTAAATAGCCAGAAAGTCCTTTTTGCTGATTTGCATAAATCACTTTCGGAAATAAAAATTGCAAGGTTTAACTGCAACTGAAATTACGCAAATCGCTTTTGTGAAATAAGTTCAACTTACTCGTGCTGCACTAGCAATTATCATTTTTGCTGCAAGTGGTGTCAAACCACTCGAATGTTGTCGAGTTACGCGATTTTTGCCGAATTTGTATAAGATTTTAAAAATTGTATAACACATTTAATAAATACTTGTAATTAATGTATTCTCCTGATATGAACTATTTATGTAAATATATAAGCATGCAGCATTTTGTGGTTGTTTTGTTCGCAGTTTAGCATTTTTAACAAACTTTTCAGGCCAGAAATATTGTTATGACAATGAAAATTTCTGGTAACACAGGTGAAAGTGGAATTTTCTGCATTCACTGTATAAACAGAAAAAAGTAGTGTCGGAAAGTTTGTTTTTCGGAAATAAAAACTGCTTTAGGAAATCACTTTACATGCAAGGTGTAAGTGCTCTTGCAATAACTTTTGGAAATTCTTTAGTTTGATAGAATTTTAAAAAGAACTGACAGTTGAGTAAACGAACGTTGGCCAACTCTCAACTGTTGACGTAAATAGGTTCGCCACTACTGACACTTGTATTTACTACCTTGCGTTTATACCAGCCAAGACAATTGATAATATGTATTATTTATCAATTGTTTGAGTAAAGTAAGCGTCCTGACAATGACTTCGAAAATTTGTAGACAGTGACGAAGCCAATGTGGGAAGTTTGAATATATAAGTCAAAAAGTGTGAATGTGGTGCTATTGTATCTGCATAATTGACTTTTGTAAACCCCAAGTTCGCGATCATAAATAAAAGCCGATTTTTGTTTGCAAACGCAGCACATTCATTGTGACACTTGAACGAATGACCAGCACAGAAGAAACTTAAGCGTTTTATCTACACATTAAAAGATACATTTCAAAAACTCCGTAACTTAGATACGAGGACCATTATCAAAGCGGCAATACTGCAGCACTGATGAAAAGGGTTTCCTCCTGTTTGAAAAAATTTAACTAAATTGATAAAATAAATGAAATATTACAACACGCGTATCAAACAACACAAAATTCCCTTAAATCACAGTAAATCACGCCGGATGTTGGCTAATTTGGAATAAAAAGCTCACATACAGGGTGAAAGGTCATCAAATATAGACGTAGTCGAGGTCGCGGAGCACTCTAACCATATAAGATGAGTATGTTTTATGGTATTTCTCTACAACTGATTAATGAGAATATTAAAATTAATAACTGCTCAAATAAAACTAATTCACAAAGTTAATTTGCATTAAAAGCAACTCTGAAGAAATTTATAAATCAAAAATGTTTAAAATGCTCCATTTAATCATCTGATTTATGTAAATATATATGTACATATGGACGTATGTATGTATAAATATTGCCGCGCGTGTGACTTGCGCAACAGCTGCTCCATACACCTGATTGACAGACATAAGCCAACCGCGGTAGCTGAGAAAGTGAGCAGTAGAGACATAATAATTATTATGTGAAGAATTAATTCCGTGTGCAAAGGAAATCAACCAGCCACCCAAGGCACTCTTCGATCTTAATGGCAGACAGCCAGCTTGGTAGTCCGAAAGTGTTTGCGTTAATTTCTTCATTAGCTTTACTAAGTAATATATGTACATATATACACATCAGTAAATATGTACAAACATGTGTACATAAATACGTGTCTACGGGCAAGCACGCGATTCGACTGCAGACACAGCAAATCGAAAAAAAAAATCTTCGAAGCTAGAATACAACTACATACATACGTACTCCTCTTCCATAGATACATATCTTCCATTATCTGACGTAAGGATTTTCTTGTTTGTACATACAATGCATGTTTTCATTTATTTTTATCAATTGACCTATTTGATTCCGAATTTTGTATACACACGTATCTATGTATAAGTATAATAAAAAAAATACAATACAAATTTGCTTTATTTTAGAGCATTTAGACAGATTTTTTTTTTGTAAATGGTGTTGAGCGCCTTCTGACTATGAAGTATGAGTTAATATACAAATACAAGACTAATTTGTCACTACCGCGCGCTTAAAATAGGTTATCTGGAACAAAAATCGATAAATTCAAACTTACATACATATATTTGTATACGTAACATTTGGTATCTACATACTTATTCATTATTTATTTTTAGATAGAGATACGCGTCATTTGATTCAATATCCAAAAAAAAGCTGTCTTGTTGCGGTTGTAGGCGCCACGACTAACTATCAGCAGGTGGTTTTTTCTTTAGGACTGCAAACCCAAATCACTCGCCAGGCGGTCGCCGCACAGTGTTTGCTACCGCACAACTTTTATTGAAAATGAGATAAGAAATGCTAAGGTATGTCCATATTTTTGTTAAGGAACAAAAGTTTATCAACGATTTTTGGCTTCAAGCAGCATCTGCGCTCTGAAATTATTTGCCCTGCTTTGCTAAATGTCCTTTCCGACTCACAAGATGAAACAGGTGCCGCCGGCTTTTACTCTTACTGAATAATGTATGTATGAGTGCAAACTATCGATAATGCTTACAAAACCATCGATGTTTTTGATAGTCCAGAAACCATCGATACTATCGATAGTGCCATCGCTAGTTTTCCAGCTCTAATGCACTTTCATTTGGTATCTCATTTTTCTATCCAACGAACAGTGAAGATCGTATAGTTTTTAACCAGGTGGCAGCCCTACTCAGAAAAATAATAGATTATTACACATCTAGAGGCTAAGTCTTTTCATTTGACAGTGACGGTGGCAACCCTATTCAAAAAAATAAAACATTAGTGCTTTTCTAGATGCCAATCCCTTTCATTTGATACTTAAATTTTTGTAATTCGACGAAAGGTGCGGATCTTATAGTTTTGAGACAGGTGCCAACCCTTTGCAAATCCCAACGGTCACTCTCCTATCGATACATGGTATACTAGAGAAAATCTCGTCCAAATCCGTTTAGTAGTTTTCGAGAATAGCGCGTACAAAGGATCTCGACTTTCCTTTATTCTATGTATAGATATAACCGGTTTTGCTGTTTTTTTTTTAAGTTGGGAATCGGTTATTTTAAAATGGGGGTTTTCGAATACGTCGAAACCTGGTTTTGAAAAAAAAAATTATCTGGACGTCTTCATTGTACTGCATTGAATTGGGTTATAGCTGAGTGAAAAGAGAATGTTGAAATTATCAAAAATCATAGAACATTCGAAAGAGAAATACTGATTAGAGCATTAACCAAGCTCCTAAAATTTCTGTGGGCCGCTCTTTCGAGAATTTGAATAACTTAGGAAAAACTTCAAAGCTTCCACTAGATTTTAAGACCTGTAAGAACGGATCCGGGAAAATTCACTCCTGGCCATCACAATGGACCTGTACGGGTTCCGAGTAAAGTATTCACCACTGCTCTTTATCTAGTTTAATATTTGTAATACCTTCAAAGCCAGTGAAATCGTAGAGTCCATCTGACTTTAAGCAAATTTAAACCTCGATTTAAAGTTGTAATTAGCTCATTATGTAAAGTGATCGTACCTGCTTGAAATCTTTCATTAATCACTGCTCTTTCATTAATACCTAGTCTAGCAGCTTTCATTATAAACAAAAATATTTTGTAGGAACACACGACAATTTTTACGCTAACCTTTTGTTTCATTGTATTGCCAGTTGATAATTTTTAATTTAAAAGAAAAAATAGGCAACATAATATACCGATCGGAGGAAGAATAGATGCACGTGTCACAGCTGTATCATAAACAATCGCATAAAAAGACATTCACTCTGGACAATACAATCACCTGGTCGGTTTGCCGGTTCAATGGTTGCTTGGTGGGTAAGTTGATCTATACAAACTAAACAGCATTTGGGAGTAGCAATTTCGAATTTGAATATTTATGAACTATTCGGTAAGGTTCGATGCATAAATATAATTTTTTACTTTTTGTTTCTAACTGTTTCTGCTTTTCGCTGGATACACAAATTTTCTCAATAACTAGTGGATGAACTACCGATCGAAAGTGATTTAATATGCAAATCTTTGGTGATTAAAAGTTATAATAGAATTAAGTGACAGTTATGAATGGGTAGTCCATATGCCAAATTGGACAGGGAGAAGGGTTTAAGTATGAATGTAAGTTATGGGTATGTTTCGGTGGAAATTTGTATTTCGGTAAGTACATAATCATCGTGGCTCAAAATAGCGTTCACATGCTGNTTTAAGTATGAATGTAAGTTATGGGTATGTTTCGGTGGAAATTTGTATTTTGGTAAGTACATAATCATCGTGACTCAAAATAGCGTTCACATGCTGTNGTAGTCCATATGCCAAATTGGACAGGGAGAAGGGTTTAAGTATGAATGTAAGTTATGGGTATGTTTCGGTGGAAATTTGTATTTCGGTAAGTACATAATCATCGTGGCTCAAAATAGCGTTCACATGCTGTTTTTTTTAATACCAAATATTAGCCCAGGCCACGGGGTTTTTTTGGTGGAACTATTTCGGACCATGCAACTTTTTTCATCGGATTCTATGAACAGTCAACATGAAATCGATATTTTTCGTTCGGAAAACTCTGGTTCTCCTCAGGAGATTTTCAATAATAATACCCAATTGTTTATTTAACCATTTTTTAATCCTAACGATTTTTTATTGGTCGTCCTATTGCATTTTTCGGGGTTTTTGTGGGTTTTTAATTATAGTTGCGATAAAAAAATTGTCAATGGGTATTATTATTGGGAAATCTATTGCAGATAAACAGAGTTTTCTGGTATAAAAATATTGATTTTTAACTATTCTATACCATTTCTTCGAAAAGTTATTTTTTCCCCATATAAAATACATGCAAAACTTTGGGCGCGGTTTGAGCGGCCTCTAAATATTTTTTGATTTCAATATCAGAAAATAGGGGTATAATTTTTTCGGTATAGAATAATCCTAGGGGGTGAGAGCATAAAAATTCCGACTTTACTTTTTCACATGCATTTTTGGGCCATGCTAATGTAGATACGTAAGTGTGCAACGCAACTTTGTACGTTTAGGATGCGTTATCATTTTATATTTGGGTTTTGTAAAAGGTAATGGACTGTTGGTTATTTAATTTACATTGATCATACACAGAGAGACTTGCAAGAGATAATTTAGATTTTTGAAGAGGTGATATTAATGAGAATGTCTTCTGAGTGTTGCTGGTAGGGTCCGCGATCGCAACAAGCTCGAATACTTCTTGCAGAGTGGCATCAAATTTCCGTTGACGAGGTATAATTTTTGTAAACCGAATGGAGGCAGAATGCCTTATGAAGTGCTTAGCAGCTCTTGTGCTGTAATAGACATACCGTAAGTAAGCTGTACTTATTTCAACGGCTGATGTGTTCTGCTCATAATAGTGGGGTTGCTTTTAGAATTTCTCTCGCTGAAATCTACGACGGATGTATGGAATGGCCTTTATTTTGCGCTGTTTCTTGTTAGCGAAATTTGTTTGAGCCTGCTTTTCCTAGAGGTTAGTGCGAAATTTGTTTGTCCTTTGCTGTTGATGTTGGGTGATAGGGTTTCTGAGAGGAGCTGGGATTGGAGTGTTTATCCATTGGCGGTGGCCACCCTACCGGGCCGAACTGTTCGTCCATTGGGGCTGGATGCGATTGCCTGATGGCTGATTTCAAGGAATCATTGGGAGATTCATTTTCCTGAGTGGTCAGAGATGATGTTTTCGCTTCCCCGTTAAGAGTGTTCTGCGGAGTAGAACATGAAGAGAGTGAATTATTTGTTTTTTCCTTGGAGGCAGACACTTGTGGGGTGGAATGTTTGGAGTACTCAATAATGTCTGATATGGTGAGGGGTATTGGGTATTGAGTGATATCTTTGGAGAACGACATCTGTGCAGTGGACTATAATTTATGCCTCTCTTCACTATGTTTGGGACTAAACGGAATTGTGATCGCAGGCACTCTGGAGAAAGCTTCACTAGAGAGTGACCAGCTAGAGCAAAATTTTTTCAATCTATTGCTCTCACAAATAAAGTCCCTGTAACAATAATCTGTGTAGTGGGGAGTATCTTGTAATTTTGTATTCATTTTGTGGAGTCAAAAATAACGAACAGTATTATATTAACTTTTATTCTCGGGTTAGAGAGAGAGAAATACCTTCCACTGGGGGTTACCAAAAATTTTCTGTTCAAAATATCTTAATAAAATGTATCAACGCTTGAATTTAATAAATATGTATTTAGTATCTATATATATATTTTTATTTTGGACACACTGTGGAGATAGTATGTATGTTTGTATATACCCATATGTATGTACATACGTTCACTTCCAAATTAACAAACAACAAAATTTTTTGCGGAGACGAGAGAGTGGCACGTAAATTTGTACGTATTTACGATTATATTTACGTTGTAATATTTTTATTCGCTAAAACTTTTATTTGCGATGTATTTTCATATGCTTGGGGTTGTTCTTTTGACGCATAAGGTATTGAGTTGTTATTTATGTGCATTCATTTGTACATACATATGTATGTATGCGGGAATGAAATTTTGAGTAGAATTCCTAATAGTGAAAAATCGTAATTTAAATTTGTAATACTCGTATTTACTTGTGTGCATGAGATCGGGAATGGCAGGTAGGGCGATGGCATAAACCAAAAGACTGACTGCAATTGAGCGCAAGAGAAATATTCTACATATGTTTACGCATGTATAAATATGTATGAGTGTGGGGTTGACATTAGCAATGCTTAGAGAGTGCAGTTGATAGTTACTGAACTGGCTTATGCTGGGATAGCAGAAGAATATGAGATCAATATAAACAAAAGTGAGCGGGAAGACTGTCTCAAAGCTTACATACTGGGGCAGGTCAAAGTTATATTTTTGGGGTTAATGACCGGCTTGGGATGTTAGCTCGGAAATCTAATGAGTGTAATGGGATTTGTTTTGCTATAGATATGTACGTATGTACATTAAAGTGGTCCAAAAATGTACATATATAAAAAAATAAGGTCGCATTTTTAAAGCCGCCAGCCCCTAGGATTGTTCTATACCAAAATAAAATATAACCAATTTTTTTTATTTTGAAAAAAAAGTACAAATTAGGTGTGCTCAAAGCGCTCAAAGTTTTCAATGTATTTTATATTTTTCGATCGGAAAGGTTTGCTTATCTTCAGGAGATTCCCGGTAATAATACCCAATTGTTCCTTTAACAATTTTTTCATGGTAGCTATATTTTATAGGTCCTAGAAAATGCAATGGGGGGACCAATAAAAAATCTTTAATCATAAAAAATGGTTAAATAAACAATTGGATATTAATATTTGAAGTCTCTTAAAAACAGACCCACGGTTTTACGATTGAAAAATATTGATTTTCAAGAGTTTTGTACCATTTTTACGAATTTTTTTTTTTCCCCCATATAAAATACATGGAAAACTTTGAGCTGTGAGCACTCCCTAAATATTTTTTGATTTCAAAATGAAAAAATAGGGGTATATTTATTTTCGGTTCAGAACAATTCTAGGGGGTGGCGGCATTAAAATTCCTACTTTATTATTTTTGACCACTCTAATGTACATGCATATATTTGATAAGCTTATAACGGGTGATTTTTTAAGAGCTTGATAACTTTTTTTTTAAAAAAAAAGTTATCAAGCTCTTAAAAAATCACCCGTTATATATAAAGGGTGTGGTTACTTATCGTATTGTTGTTTGGTGCTCCCTCTGCTTGTTGGTATCGATGATGTTATGCGATCTCTCTGCTGCTGATCTGCTATCCAGCTATTTCTTTATTAGATTTGTGTTATTCGTGTTGTTTTTTTTGGTGAAGAATTTCGTTTATATTTTGTTGTAAATTTATATTACTAATTTAGATGCTCCAAATATATTTCCAGTATACATTTTGGGAGTTTGTTTTTCTTTGATTTGAGGCATTTCATGTCACCGCGGCCACCTCTGTGCGCGACCTCTAAGGATTTGGATAAAAGTCGAAGAGATTGAAGGTCTAGGTGACATGAATATACGTGCAGCATGGAAGGGCCAAAACTTGATGGAATGATCGGTGGAGGGGTCCTTACGATGGAGCTCCCCATCAACCTCAAATTTGAGCTTTTGCACCACTGTAGTGTTCTTCAGGTAGAGGTTGCTGCTATTAAGGAAGCAGTCGATTGACTGCTACTGGAAGATTTGGCCGTAAGGAGGATTAGCATCTACTCAGATAGCCAGGTAGCAGTAAGAGCTTTGGACGCACTGACGGTACGCTCGAAGCATGCCTTAACTCACTTTCGACCGCGTCGTATTACTACCGTGTCAGACTTGCACGGGTGCCTGGTCATAGCGACATCGCGGGAAACCGTGAGCTGGGCAGAGGCGGCAACATGGAGACATTATCCTTAAGAAAAGGGAGAGTGGGTGCTCCCTTGACTACTTGAAGACTTCTCTTGAAGAGAGCCAACGCTTGGGGAAGGTTGTAATGGTCGATAGTGGGCCGGAGAGGCTTGCGAAGCCGGATCTCTTGATTCTTGTAGGTGTACCGTGTGGCCACTGTCCTATCGGGATTCATGAGCTAATATTAAATATCTTACCGTATCACTTTTGCCACAGCTGCTTGGAGGACAACGGGGTGGAGTCATCACAACACTGCCTTTTAGACTGCCTAGCTTTTGCCAGATTCCGGCTAAGGTACTTGGGTTCGTACTATCTGACTAGTCCGGAGGAGCTCTCCGGGATAAGCATCTGCCAGCTATGAAACTTCGTTCGCGGCATGCTGCGTTCTCGCCACAACTTAATGGTTACCATTCGCATCACAACGAAAACGATCGCGGTCTAAGTGAGTCCCTTGACAAGCGACCTTAACTTAACCTAACCATACTTTCAAAAAGGTGGAAACTATCTTCCAAAATTGTATCCACCTAAATATTTCGTTTAACACGCACATTTCCATAAATACCTTATTTAATTTATCGTATCACTAAAATTGAATTCAATGGTTTTAAGAGTTTTCTTTCCCACGAAAATGTTTTTCAATCTTTAAATTAATAAGTCTGAAAGCTGATTTCCGAACGCTTTATAAAATAATCAAACCAGTCAATAAAAGTATTAATATTCATTCCAAGTATTATGTTATTAGCAACATTTTACCCGCAACATGTTGCTCGCCATACAAATGTTGCTGGTTTTCATGAGAACGACTGCGAGAAGCCGAAAAATAAATGAAAAATCGCTCTCTACTACGATCGGCAATGGTCAACTCAAAAAATGAATAAAATTAAAAGTAACACAAACGATAAATACAAAAAAAAAATCTAAATAAACATTAATGAGAGGTTGGAGATAACAACACAACACGCAAACGAGCAAACAGCGACCAAAAGAAGACGCTGAAGCAACTACAAATGTGCTCTGATTGATCAATTCTCGCGATCAGCTACGTTGCCGGTGGGCCAATTCGCGCTTTGCCGTCGTCGTTGGTGTCGTCTCCATTTCGATTTGTACACTTTTTCTCACTCCTATTTTTTGCCTTGCGCTTTTCAGTGGAATTGATTTGATGGGTGATATAAAAGCGTACGATCGTTGCGAACGGCTAACCATAAGACGCCTGCAAGTCTAGCTGACTGGACACGAGCGACGAGAGTGGATATTGGATTTACATTGTCTGTCTTCGACGCATTGAAACGAGTCTTGGCGTAAAATTTGAAAGCATTTGCAAATTGGTGAAAACATTTGAGAAAATAAAATTAGAATTTTAATTAAAATTTTTTTAAATTGAAATTAAGGTGTAACAATAAAGCAAAAAAATTTAATAAAATTTAGTGCGGTAAATATTAAAAAGTCGAAGCAGCAAAAGAAAATTAAATAATATATACCTTTGTCTTTAAATGTGAAGAAAAAAGTTATACAGGACAAAGTGCAAGATTTTTGTAGTTCGGACTCAAAAAAAAAAAAGAAAAAAAAATTTAAGTGGTAACTCACTTAATAAAAAAAGCTCCGTAGAAGTGTACAAAGTCAGCAGCGTAGCAAGTGTGCAACAACGGGACGTGTGGTTAAAAGAGCAAAAGTGTTTTGCAACCAGTGGATTAAGCAACAAAATTTTAATTAAAAGAAAAGTTTTTGCAGTAACAAACTGACATATAATGGAAATAATGCCGCAAAGATACTTACTGCAAGCAGCTCTGGTGCTAGTATACTGCAGCGTAGCTTTGGCGTGTCGCGGACAACTGTTGGGTAAGCGAGAAAAAACTTAGTAAAGAAGAAAAAAGTGTTAAAAACTAGTAACCAATTATTAGGTTGTAAATCAAAAAAGGTATTTGTGGCTACCAACTGTTTTAAATTTTTATTTTCATGATCCAAAAATCTGAGTATAGCGGGAACATTTTTTTTTCTCAAATTTTTAAAATGCACCGTTTTTTGCCATATATTTGTTTTGTATGCTATTTTCAACGAAATTAGGCCAAAGTACCATAAATTTTCAAAATTTGGAGAAACAAAATTTGGNCATATATTTGTTTTGTATGCTATTTTCAACGAAATTAGGCCAAAGTACCAATAATTTTCAAAATTTGGAGAAACAAAATTTGGCCGCTATACTCAGATTTTTGGATCATGAAAACTTTTTTCCGTGAGAACATGAACTGATCTAGGAAATCATGAAAACTTTTTTCCGTGAGAACATGAATTGATGTAGGAAATCTGAGTATGAGGCATTATTCGCATAGCCAACAGCTATTAAAACTTGATATATGAGCACTCTAGGTTTTTTGTGTTCCACAGTGTTACCAAAGTATTGCAAATTTAAAAAAAATTTAATTTATAATCAAACAAGTATTTTTTTTTTTGCTGCAATTGTTTTGAGTGCATTAAGATATATATAAAAAAATTTTAGCAGATATACCTACACATATGTTTATGAAGAAAACAATTTCTTTTTTTCTTGTCTTTTATTACTGTGATTAAACAGAATTTAAATTAGATATTAAAACGTTCAGTTTAAAACGCTAGTTTTGCGTGTCGGCTATTTATGATTATTGAAATGTTTAAAATCAATTAGAAGCACAATTGAGCTCAACAAAAATAGGATTTTATGAGAAAACCTGAAACATTAAAATAAACCATATTCATAAATGAATTGCGTTAACATGCAAATAAAATTGTTTTATCTATTAAAAAAACCACACACACACACACAACTTTANAAATGAATTGCGTTAACATGCAAATAAAATTGTTTTATCTATTAAAAAAAACCACACACACACATAACTTTTTGTAGCTAAACATTTGCTAATATTAACCAGTGCCAAAAACGTACCATTTTTTGCTGCTATATGACACTTTTTAATTTAAAATTAAGCTCTCAATATACAGAACAGGTTTAAATTGAAGTGAGATCTAAAATATATGCCTTCGTTTGCCAACTTTTGAATATTTATTCCTTTGAGTGCTAATAATTAGCAACAAAAAGTAGTAGGGCGCAAATATCTTTTATGGTTTTGGCCTAAGTTAGCCTCTAATTTAAGCTGATGAATATGTATCTTCGCTTCGATCTTCTGCTCCATCCAGTGCCATTTGGTATTCTTTACGCCCAAGTAGTTGGAAGACTTGTTACCTTTTTTGATTTGCTCTTTTTCGACTTTTTTATTTCTTTTGCATAAATTAGCTTATTTTTATGTAGCTTTTGTCGAATACATATAACTGGGAGTGTTGACTTTTTCAATTTAGCTTTCATTTCGCTAACAAGTCGTATTCAATAATACATCTGGGCTCACAATCACAAGGCGATTAGATCGATTATTATGCTTGTGTGAAAAATAAATATATACATACATACCCAGTATACACACGNTTGATTTGCTCTTTTTCGACTTTTTTATTTCTTTTGCATAAATTAGCTTATTTTTATGTAGCTTTTGTCGAATACATATAACTGGGAGTGTTGACTTTTTCAATTTAGCTTTCATTTCGCTAACAAGTCGTATTCAATAATACATCTGGGCTCACAATCACAAGGCGATTAGATCGATTATTATGCTTGTGTGAAAAATAAATATATACAAACATACATAAATATATACATACACACACAGACAAATTAATCTGTTATTATGAAATAATCTCTACTTAAACCGATAAGCTTTCGCTGTCCAACCTATTTTTATCGACTATTTTTGCGAAGAAGAGAAATGTCAAATGCGAAAGTAAAAAGATATAGACGCTACCTAGGTTTTTAAAAGCATTTTTAATAAAACACTTAGTTAAAATATATTTTAATTGCTTGGCATAGTCGAAATTAAATAAAAGCTTGTAAAAGGTGATCACAATGGCACAGAGAAGAATGGATCTAAACCAGAAACTGGGGCTGGCTTTCAAGCGGAGATTCATTCAAGAAGAAAATTCATTAAAAGCGGCACATTCTCGAAATATATCTGCATTATGTCGGACAGCGGGCAGCCCTACTGGCATTGAAGTCCTACAAAATAAATTCTAATCCAGTATATGATTGCTTCAATGTCCTAAGCGCTCTTAAAGCCAAGAACACTGTCTTACGAGGATGGGTACTGGGATGTGAAGGAAATGAGAGCAATGAGGAGGCGGGTAGACGAATTGTACAATAGGCACTGAGTGGGATATCCAGTGTAGTCCTTCAAAGTAAGCTTCAAAGAAACTATGTACCTAATTTAGGCAAGGAGGACATCAAAATTCTTACTGGTTACTACAGCAGACACTGATCTCTTCGTTATCACTTTCGTTAACATTAACATTTCAGATACAGATGTTTGTCGCATTCGCCAGCTCGCCGAAGAAACGCCAGAACACATTCGAGCGGTATGCAATTTTAAGAAAAAGAAATTGCTTAATTTTTATTTATAAGGCTCATTCTCTGTGAATATAACGGTCTTGCTAGGCACAGACTAGCTCATTTTAATTCCTTTGAAGTTTTGAAAAAAATTCCCCTTAAAGCGAGTGCAGGGCAATATATATAAAGGCCTTGCTATATAGGGCGCTGGGTCATGTATAATATATCATAGCTTGAAAAAGTGGAATTCCTGAGTGTATTCGCAGTACTACATATGTATGTATGGTATATTTTTTAGGTCAAAAAACTATAAGCCGGTGACTGCGATAAAGTTCGGTTTCGACACAGTTTTCCAATAAAATAAAAGAGTTCCTGGTACTATGTGTAGCACTTGTATACGCCGAGACAATATTATATGTCTCACATAAGCAAAGGGAATCCAAATTTCTAACTTTTTTTTTACAAGAATTAGAAAAATTCAACAAAGTTGCATAACGACAGTTTTCTAGTTTGAAGTTTCTACAAAGTACAGCTGATTTTTGAATTTTTTTCTGCTGACGGCGTCACGCATTTTCTTCCGTACAAAGTTACTATATTCGACAATTTCTTTTATATGGAAGAGCACAATAGCACCGTTGCAAAAAATAAAAAATAAAAAAAATCAACACGAATTCTTAGGCTCCTTAAACTTACAACTTATTATTTAATGGGCAGAAAAACGGTATATTTAGAATTGCTCTAAAAATTATGAATAAAAAGTTTGTCGTGTATTTTTTTTAATTTTTCTACAAAGATTAAAATGTGAAATAATACGCTGTTAACTATTACATAACTAGCTAGGCTTTAATGAAAAATTAATGCACATTAAACAAACGAAAAAAAAAATTTCAACACTGCTCAAAATTTCGTGTCTCTATTTTTTCTAATTCTTTTTTCTAATTTAAATGAATGTTACTCTTTGTGACCAGAAGTGTAAATTTTTTTTATCTAAACCTAATCAAGTTAGAAGGACGAGATTCGACGATGTGGCAGTTTACACATTAGTCCTTAACATATATTTTTTTCAAAAATAAATATTGGAAATTTCCAAGGAAATTCAAAGATATAGTTTTAAAAGGACATTTTCAACATTTATTCGTCCTAGTGAAACAAAAGGTTATTTTTTTTTTTGTAAATTCTACAGAATTTTTCCTTTTAACTGAAACCCATATTGTTACTCTACAATGCACCAAATCTTAAAATTTTTTTTTTATTCAATCATATCCTGGAAATTTCAAAGTCCTTTAAAAAAATGCCGACGTCAGAGAGAAAAATTAAGAACGCAATTATACTATATTTGGCGCCTAGTTTTTTAAATATATGGATTTTTTCGTGTATTTTAAAAATTTTTGGTTTTTGTCACACGGTGTAATTTATACTATTTTTGTGATCCAAAAAAAAGTATTATTCCGTAAAAGAAATAAAGATGCCAGCGTTGTGTATACATAAAAGCTTTGTTGATACATACATATCGTCGTTTAAAGTACAAAACCGCGTATCGTCATTCTGCAAAGCCGCGTAACTGACATTGGCTGCCAAAAATTGAATTTGCTCACACAAGTTCTTGGCCCAATCCTTATCCATTCGTCCTGAAATATACTATCCTGATATGCAATTTCTTTATAAAAAAGAAAACCATTTTGAAATATGAGTGTTTTTACTCTCTAAAAAATAATTTATGCAATGTCACATACGTGGCTTTGCATTTTGCTGATACGCGGTTTTGCATTTTGTTGATACGCGGTTTTGCACTTTAAACGACGATATGTATGTACATACTTACGTATGTATATTTAGCGTACATTTCTTCGCCTCAGGAATTCAGTAGATATACAAGGTCAACAGTGGATTAGCGGACCCAACACACATAATTCATTAATTTTAAATCGATCAGAAAAAAATTCACATGCGCTTCTAGATTCTTTTTTGGCTCATTTTTTTACCATAAAAAGAACTTATTTTATATGTCACTGTGGCATATTCGCCACTTCGAATTCGATCGCAGCTAAAAGCAAAACCCAAAAACATTAATATTCTTTACCCACACTTGGGGCGCAAATATCAAATTGATTTGGGTTTGGATCAATTCATTCGGCTAAATACTTATCAGATTACTTGCGATTTCTAGCAGCAGATGTGCTCGTATTTGGTATAGCTTTATTTTTTGTCTGCTCAGCATTCAGAAACGCTACTTGATGGATTTAAGTTCATCAATTCTAATATGTTTGAATTCAACATTCATCACGTTTTAGCAGTGTGGCATGCTTCTGTTGCATATCAATTAATTTCTAGGAGAATGAAGTTCTTAAAAGCTAATATTTAACAAAGGTAAGAATTTAATTAATAAAGCACAGCTTGTAAATGTATTCTTTTGTGCCACATAGGCATTCGAATACTGTATTCGGAATACATATACAAATATATNCTTGATGGATTTAAGTTCATCAATTCTAATATGTTTGAATTCAACATTCACTCACGTTTTAGCAGTGTGGCATGCTTCTGTTGCATATCAATTAATTTCTAGGAGAATGAAGTTCCTAAAAGCTAATATTTAACAAAGGTAAGAATTTAATTAATAAAGCACAGCTTGTAAATGTATTATTTTGTGCCACATAGACATTCGAATACTGTATTCGGAATACATATACAAATATATCTAACTACTTAAGTATGTATACTCGTAATAAAGATTATTTGAATAAACATAAA
>NW_016159036.1:33105-78857 GCF_001687245.7 Rhagoletis zephyria
AAAAAAAAAAAAGGTCTACGTAAGGTCTACGTCAAGATAACCGGTTTTGTCAAACTCTACGCACTAATAGTTTAGTAAACTTTGCTAATAAACCAAAATACCTAGTAAATCAGCTATTCAGGTTCTTATTTAAGCACTAATCCACGCGTCATTTATTCGGTCGTATTTATGCAGTTATCATGGTTGACAAATTCTAAAGATTTTTTTTCTTCTCTCTATACGCACTCGTACATGTTATGAAAGGTGTCATTTAGTCTGTGGTTCAAGGTGTTCAGTTGGTTAACTTCGAGTTAAGATCAATCAATGAAATCATCATGGCAAAAATACATTTCTCAGGATAGACAAAAGAATTCAAGTTTCTACACAAATTCGACAGAAAATATAATTCATTAAAATTAATAAAAAAAAAATGGGATGGGCATGTTCCCAGCACTGCATACATTAGTGTTTATATAATAGAAAACTTAAAAGTTTAGCTTATTTTCAATTATTTTTTATTTCGTCTAAACCTTAAAAGCTGTAAAATTCCCATTGACAAAAATTTATGCTGGCATAAATTTTGTTAGTAATCGAACTTGCAGCTCGAATAATCATCTCACAAACCGAGTAATTTGTTTCAATAAAGTGTTGCTGAAATATGTAAATACAATGAAAATTAAAAATTCTCGTTACACTCAAAATTGATTCGCTACAGATTGTCAATGATTTTCAGCTAATTATGAAAGCATTTTTTATTGATGTATTAATTAATTTTTGGATAAAAAATATTTTCTGGTTTTGAACCATTCAGTTGGAATTATGAAAGCAGGTGCAAAGTATTAGTAGTCTTAAAAGAGTGTTGTTTTTTAAGTACGAAAAGGTACGAAAACTTGAGATATTTCGAATGTTTTAGTTTTCTAACGAAACAAGTAATGAAAAGAGTATATATATATTTTTTTAAAGACAAGCATTTACTAGTGGTTAATAAAAGGGGAATATCGACCACCGCTCCTCGGCGGCTAAATTTTTTTGAGTTATTTTTTCCATAAGATCTAAATATGCAACAAATCGGACCATAAATACGGATTTTAAAAAAACTCGACTCCTACGCCATCTATCGGGAATTTTTTCGTGGAGTTATTCCGATTCAGCTAGGTAATATTGTTTCCAAATATGAACCATATCGGATCATAAATACGGGTTTTTGAAATATCTCGACACCTGCGCCACGTATCGGATTAATTACACTTCAAGTTTCTAGTCACTAGCTCATCGGGAAGTTGGTTCAAAAATTGATTGCAAGATTTGATTACATACAGGTGAAACATAATAAAAGATTGAGAAAATTTTTATTTTTTTTTTGCATATATATTTAATACACAATTTCTATACATTATTATAAAAAAATGATGGCTAGAAAACATAGCGAACTTGGAAATTGTTCATTTTGAGATTTACTGGACCGTTAAGTAGGCTTTAATTAACTTAAAGCTCTTAGAACATTTTGAGCAAAATGCCGCAGGGGTAAGAAAATCACAAAAAAATTGCGAAACCTTTAGTGTGTTTTCAAAAAAATCGTACTTTTTCACTTTATTCTTACAAAACTCATTTATTATTTAAAAGTTTCACAGAAAACTCGTTGAAGTTCGGCGGGAGATCACTGACAAATCCTTGAAAATATAATTATATATATGTATTTATATTTTAATCATGGCTGCCGTATTTACATTCATAAATATGTGCATCCCTTGTACGTGTGTATAATATATCTAGATATCCCCATAAAACCATTCATCACTGTGATATCCGCAGTAAAAACAAACATTAACTGCCATTCCTCCTCGGGTCTCTTTCCAACAAACAAATATTTAGAAAAACAGGGAATTTGCATGTGTAAACGAATATGTATTGCTCGTATCTTGAACTTGAATCTGCTTAGCTGATGTAAGGAATTTGGTTAAAAAAAAACATAAACAAGCATCACTGCCGTTTAATGGAAAATACATAAAAAGAGCTTAAAAAAAGCTAAAGTTAAATAAACATAACCAACACCGCAAACTTAATTAAAGAAAATGAAATAAACCAACACATAAATGGAATCGCCGCTAAAAATCCGCAGATTTATGAACTCTCAGCAGCAACGGCAGCTGTTAAACGGCTGCTGTTTAACCCACACTCGAGCACGCTTTTTATGGCGAACATTCGAACACTGGGGGGTCAAGTGGTTTGTGTTCACCTGTAGGTTTTATAAATTTATACTTGTACACATGTATACTTATGTATACATATATGCATCTGTATGTATGTTTGTATGCACGTATCAGTCGACTATTTGTCTAATAAACATTTGCGCTTGTCAGTTACTATTTGCATAACTAAATTCAAGCACAAACATATTTCAATTTACTTATGTGTGTTCTGAGCTAATCTTGCCATGTACAACAACTTATTTGCTAGGTAAAAAAAAATATATGCTGAAAAGAAAAAAGCTAGACGCACTAAAAGATGAAGTGGCAGTAAAAATGGCAATATTTATTCTACATATAAACATAAATAGACAAATCAGCATGAATTGCTGCAAAAATTTCCTGACTTTTTGTTCTATTGACACACTACTCACCGTTAACGGTAGACGGAAAACATTACTGCTAGAAAACAAATATAGAGAAGCGTGTAGTTTCATTCAAACAAAGATATGTATGTTCACATTTTTGTACATACGCACATACCAACTGTACCAACTACATAGTATCTATCTCTGTGCCCATTTATGAATTTAACTTATTAGTTATTTTACAAATAAAATAACAAAGTAAAAAAAAAGAAACACCGATATATACAAGTACAAAAAAAAATGTAAAAATATGCAAACAATTAGCTACTAATTTGCTACCAACTAAACTTCATGATTACCAATAAATAACAGCGCTTCTGTAGCAACAACAACAATAACAAGTGCTTTATCTAGTTTTCCATGTCCCTCATTCACCCCGCAACAGGTCGGTTGTTGGCTGACCGCAGATGAAAACATACATACATACATATATAGGTGCGCTGTAAGTACATGTACAATTTTTCAGGAAGTAAATTTTTTTTTTGTTTTATTGTAAGCAATTAATCAGCTATTTTATTAACGTAACTTTATTTGATAGGAATTCGCATGAATAAATAAAAAAAAGCATTTGAGCCGTTGAAACTGAATAACAAACGAATTCACTTTCATTACAAAGTACTAAAGTGACTTTGAGTAATTGTTGAATTGTGTGGATTTTTGCTCACCACATATGCACATAGGCCCGTACTCGTACACACATAAACATTAGCGTGGGCCGAAAATCCGCTTTTTTAGAATTTTGATTGGTAATAGCAAACGTCCATCAGAGTTCAATGTGCTCAAAAAATAAAAATTAATAAACATATTAATCAACAAATTTTTCTACTAAAATATTTTCGACAGTATTAGTCGTACATAGCTTGGTATATATACCTTTTTTGTAGGCAATCGAAACAAGTCAAGAAATATTTTTTAGCGCTTGAACTTTGATGGACTTGAGCGAGCCTAAGATATCGACCAAAAGNCAGATTGTTTTTAGAGCATTATGAACCATATTTTTGCTATTACTAATCAAAACTCTAAAAAAGCGGATTTTCGGCCCACGCTAATAAACATACATAAAATCAAAATATGTGTCTATAAATTTTTTGTTTAACTCAGTTAATTAGAAGTTCACTTCATTTGGTTGTGTAGGTCAGTGCGGCTGATTGATTACATTTTTATTTAATTACGGTTCCTAGTTACAGGTTTTGAAACAAAAATGTTTTTTTAGTTTTGAATTTTAGATAAAATTTTTATAATTACTCATAGTCATAGTTAAATGTCACAGGTGGTCAGTTATGACTTGTATCAGGTTTGTAGTATTTCAAACAAAGCCTATTTGCGGCTTAGTTAATTGGAGGTAAAAATTATAACAACTACATACCAGGGCCACCGAAAAAGTCCTTAGAGTGCTTGAGAAGAATACAAATTTTGTCTTGAAAATGATTTTATAGGGTTTCCAGATATTCGCCAGCATGGTTTATATATTTTTAAACCTTTTAAACCCATTGGTGAAGCATTTCACAGCAGAAGCAGGGGAACAAAAAAACCATCTAGACATGGCGTGCTCATGAATTACACTGCGCAACAATTTCAAGGTCAATGCCTTGGAGCCGTATGATTCCAAACTCGGGATCAAAGACCTAGACCCATATCACATCGAATTTATTTTTTATGACCATATTAAATTTGCAAGTTTTTGCCTGAGTGTTTTTTTAGAATAATTGGAAAAAATATTTAAAATTCATATCTCTCTCATGAAAGGGTCGTTTTGACATTTTTGTTTTAGATATGGAATAAAATGGCATTTTTGAGGTCACCAATGGATCCAATCGAAAGTAGACCGAACGTTCGGTTTTGATGTAACAAACGGCCGATTACCGAAGCCGTAGCCGAGGGGCGACCGCTGTTAGCAATAATTTTTTCTAATCTACAAGTTGTATGGACTGGGGATCGAACCCAGGTCCTACGGAGTGGTAGTACGCACCTCTAACCGACCAGCTACAGCGGCCGCTATGATTCTCTCACTTAACTACAACAATTTTATTTGCGTTCTCGCCAAGTGAGTTTGTTTCGTTTCCGCTGGTTAGTGGAGCAGTAAGATAATTTTCAGCAACTGCTTTAAGTAACTTTAGGGAGCTAGTATTTTAATATTGAAAAATATCACATGCCCAAAGAATTCTCTTATATGTCTACTAATTATTGACAATTTCAAATTCCGAAGTTACAGCCAGCTGATTTTAATAGAAAGTTGCAATACCACATTTTTATGAATCAGATTATTCACAACAAATGTTTCCCTTTAATTTATAATGCAGGTTAAAAAAAAAATCAAAGCAGCAAAAAGTTTCGGCTTCGAGCACTTAGCTGAATATGAAAATACTGTCGATCACTCCACAAACCGAAGCCGAACATTCGGTCGAGGGTTAACATGTTCCAAAAAATTTTTCGCCGGAAAATTTCACAAATAATTGACACTTCAAAGAAAACAATTTAAGAGCATCGGCGGAAATCGTCTTTGGCATTTTTTATATTATTATTACTTTTTTTCACTATATCCACCGCTGCATACAATTATTCAAATGGTGATAAGAAATCTCGCTGTAAGTGATTTTACATGCTACAGAAAATGTTGAAAATTGTTTCCAACAAAAAGCACTTTCAAAATAGCCGACATAGCCATAAATTCGATACAATTCGGCAAATTGCTAATAAAAATTAAAACAGAAAGCTGCTTCGTCCATTGCGCGCACTTATTTCTTAAGTGAAAATCCAGTTTAGAAATGATAAATTCAATCTGAATAACAATTAGCACACTTTGGAATAGGGTCAATGAATTTTTTGAAAAGCTGAACAAACGCGGTCACAATGTCACTTAGTGTAATTAACGTAAATCAAACAAAACACAGACGCAATACAACCTCATTCACATTGAGAAATTCATTACTTTGCCTCGGAAATCAATTTGATGTATGCAAATCGGCTGATCTCATCTCTTTTTGACAACTTAAATTCAAGCCTATATATTTTTTTTTAATTAATGGCATTGCTTATATAGCAAAATGAAGTGTTATTTATACTGCGTACAAGTATAAAAATAATTACGGCTGAAGCTATGTGCTTCCAAAGTCATTTATTGCAACAAATATGTAGTTTTCCTACGTCGATATTCAAGACCAATGCGAGTTGCGGGTTACAGTAATTAAAACGTAGTAGTTAAAACAATTTGGGTGAAAAAAGGAATAAAAATAAAGATTAGCAAAATAAAATCAGAAAACATAAGCCTGGTAATAAATTTTCCGTGGCGTACGACACTAAAACGCGTTAACAAATTTGTGGAGAATATGGAAAACGGCGGTGGATCTCAGAAATAACAGTGGCATATGTACAATCAGACAACCAGTTAGCCGGCACAATTTAAGACTGGTAACACTGAGTGAGAAAAATTAAGTCGGATTTGTACAAGCAAACTTAAATAAAAATCCAGAATCCATAAAATGTGTTACAAAAACGGCAATTTATTAGATCTCAGCTCTTTCGTGCATTTTCTGTGATCCAAATGTAGCAGTTGTGTTCTTACTTTCTCTTGCCCCACCTACTCCCGGAATCGCGGGTTCGCGCTAATAATGCAATTAAGTATTCAAATGATAAATGAGAGCAGAGAATGAGTGCAAAAAACCAAAAAAATAGAAGTGAAATCCGGCAGACTTATCAGCCAGTTAGTCAAGCAGTGAGCTAGCCAGCCAAGCGGCTGTAAAAACCGGGCAGCACCGAAAGTATCGCTAAATAAATGGGCTGAAAATTTATCAAAAATTTGTAGAAAAAAATAACAACCGCAGCTGGCACAGGACTTAAACAAAAGCAAGCGAAAATTAAAAAAGAAAAGAAAAAACGAATTTTAATTCATATAAAAATTGTGCCGCTAAGCGGATACGAAATCAAGGTTGTTCAGCTTAAGGTATACGGTAATCGCCGGCTGCATGCCGCGCATACGTAGCCGTAGTTGTGGTAGAATTTACAAAAAAACATATTTTTTATAACATTTTATTTTATCACTTTTTTTTTGTTTTGAACTAAGCAAAATAAAGTTGAGCGCATCCGTCATTTGCCACGACTGACGTAGTTACCACTTGTTAACATATTGTCGGCACTCTTTACACGCATGAGCAATTGCGCTGATGCCTTTTGATCGTTATCGAAAATGCGTAAAGCTGGCGTGCTAAAGAGTAAGCGTGCGTGAAACCTTTCAAGCCATTCCGATAAGATAGCACCCGGCAAGTTTGTGCCTTAAGTCTTTTGTTTCGACTGAGCTTGGCGTTGTTTCAGCAACGACTTCTTGGCCTTTATCAGGCGATCATTCATGAAATGCAATGACTTGCGACTCGTTGTGGCATGAAAAAGGGAGAACTCAAGCGTAATAAAAACTGTTGAGCAGCAAGATAAAGGGCAACACCGCAGCACAGCCAGCCGGTAGTGGAACGCATTCAAATTGAAGCGGTGGAAGTTGCATGCGCATAACAACAACGAGAACAATCATAAAGCATTTATTTAATTTTGCGTTATATTTACGGAAATTAAGCGACATTTTTATATGCAATTTGTCAACGCAATTTTTTATTTTTTATTTTTTCTTTTTTTATTTTCGCTGCAGCATTAAACAGTGGTGAACGGCTGGCTGCATGTGCGGTTATAATATTTATTGACTGCTTTGCATAATGAATTCATGTGAAGTGATTGATTTTTGATTTTTGTGCATATAGCGGTAAAATATTCACAAGTTTGCAGGAAACGGGCGATGCAAGGGCAAGATATATACGTACTCATTTTAAGGAGCATAGCAAAAAGAAGCTCAATATCCTTATATTATGGTTTCTTTCTGCGATGTATTTTGGAACGATTTTCCGTCATGAGTTGTCAAATTCGGTTTGGAGACAAATAGTTTTCGGCGTTTTGCAGTCTTCAGTGCAATTTTTTCGAAAAAAATTTTGAAGGAAAATCGTTCCATAATGCATCATACTCTTACCCTGTGGGAAACACCAACAACGAAAATTAGGATACTTTCTATAATAATTAATTAAAGTAAATATATGCATGAATGTATATGTTTGGCAGGAGGGAAAATCGCGATCGATATAACAACGATAAAGGCATCTAACCATTCTACCTTAGGCCTGACGAAAATAGGTGTGGGTAGGAAGCTATTTTGCTTTGAATGACGTCTAAACCCTTCAATGAACCTGCGCAGCTTATTGAGTATGAATTATAATCTAACTTATCTATCTAACAAACTTTTGAAATCAGTTTATCAACTATCACCTATTAAACGGTGCGAAAAAATTAAAAAAAAAAAATCGAAACACATGAAGCAATCAATATACTCACGAAACTGTGAGCCAAATATAGTAAAACTGAGCTTTTGGTTTTTTCCCCTCTGAATTCGGAATTTTTTTTAAGTTTCGATTATATGGTTATTTCCAAAAATTATTTACAAAATTCTTTGTAATGTAGAAAAGCAGTATGGGCACCAAATGAAGGAGAAAATTCTGTAGAATTAAAGAAATAAAATAAAATTTGTTGAGTAACAAGGACGAATAGGTATTGAAAATGTCCTTTTAATTAGTTTTATTTTTTTAAGCGAATAAAGTTAGAAGGACGAAATTCGGGGATGTGGTCGGCTGCATACTATGTCTTAACATATAAATTTTTCGAAAATAATTATCTTAAAATTTCAAGGATATTCAATGATGCACCAAAAGATTTAACCGGTCTTATTCTACAGAATTCTCTCTTTAATTTGATAGTGATACTGTTTCTACATTTCACTGAATTTTTTTAATAATATTGTTGAAGTAATTATATTTTTCAAATCTTCAAAGTCCCTAAAAAAATCCTAACATCAGAGGGAGAAAAACCAAAAACGTAATTTTACTATATTTGGCCCGTGGTTTCGCGAATGTGTAAAATTTATTGTCGCACCGGGTTATCTAATCCGAGATCTTGAGGATGGTTAACACATAAGCGTATTTTATAGTACCTAAAGCAAAAAATTTCTTCATATCGATCTCCAGTGAAGTCTATCTCCACTAGTGAACGCTCAGTTCAAAACTTTTCAGAACCTTTTACAGATTTATGACACTATCTCAGAAGTTGGTTCAAAAACCCTTCTCACTCAAATGTTGAATGCGTATAGGGCGTTTTGATCGAATTTGCAGAAGTCTTAATCGCAAAAGAGCGCCAGTCTATATAGCAATTTTTCCATTCTAGGCACGAAACAAAGGCTATCGTTCAGAAGAAGAACCGAATTTTTTTTTTTAATTTTTTTTTAGGCAAATATGCATCTACATGCTCTGGAAGCACTTCCGTATCCAAAGAATAATGAAAAAAAATTTCGCTTAAGTTTTTTTCGCGGTTAGGGTTTAATGTACAAAAAACCCGAAAATGGATCCGAAAAAAGAGCTTAGCGGATGAAATGCGGATTTTTGTCCATTTACTGATTCCGTTTTCGAATATTTTAACGATCCGTTTTTCCATCTAACGTGTGCGGCAGAAACGTTTTCATTCTGCATATCACAGAAGCTTTTTCATGGCACCTTATGAAAGCTAACAAATATTAGCAGCCTGAACAAATAAAGCAATTATTGCTTTCAAATTAGATCATAATTTTCGAACGTTTTCCGTATACGAATATGAATGGAAATTTTAGTCGTTTTCTGTTCGTTTACGAGTAGGAAAATCGCACTTTTTACGAACGTTTTTGAATACATAAATGAAGGAAAATTGTAGTTGGTTTAGGTTAGTTTGCGGATACATAAAATTGCACGAGACCGCATTGAAGTATCTCTGCTGTGCAATGAAAAATATTTCCAAGTAAAAAAAATCAAGTAAATTTAATTTTCTTTAAGGAGCTAAGGAGCTAATGATTTTTTCTAGCTGTTTGCTCCAGCTCCGCTAGCTAGGTGCTACTGAGTAGTACGCACCTATAATCACTCGGCTTCAGCAGCCATATACATACATATTTACATATAAGTATACATATATGTATGTACGAACACACATATCGCGCACCGTCTTCAAAAGAGTAAAAAAATCAAAATTTGGAATTTTTGAGATTATGCGCCAAAAATGTACGCAGAGCTTTTATTTACCTTTCAGCAAAAGCTGCGCAAATTTTTGTTATAATTTGTTAAAAAAAAACTAAGGAAAGTCGCCCTTGCCCATATGATTAGCATTAGCATGTGCTAAGAAATAATTTTTCGCATTTTCTGACAAATGTATTATTTTGAGTTATGACTCTTTTGAAGACGGTGTGCGATATATGGGTATAAATGGTATATATTCAATTCATTAATACTTAATACAACAAAAATAACTAGTTTACCTCAATGGACGGTGCGTCATAATTAATAATAGGGTGACATTTTGTCTGCGGCAGAACCAAAAAAAAATAAAAAACAAAACTAATCGGAAAAATGATATACATACCTAAATATGTATGTGTTCGTATGCTTAAAAAAAATTAATGTAGCTATGTAGATTTGAAAGGTAATAATGAAAGAAAAAATTAATGGCCAAAAAAAAAATCGGTTTTCAAACGAAAAAGGCGGTCGCATCTATGTGAATAAATGAGCATCACGACCCAGTGACAGTAAATGTTGTCAGATCAGTTCATAAATAAACCTAAAGGAAATGTTATGAAGCAATAAATTGTTACAATTAAACAAAGCTTCTGAGGAAGTTAAAATGAAAGATAAATTAATTGTGTTGGAAGCAGTGTGAAAAAGTGAGCAGTTTT
Source organism: Rhagoletis zephyria (assembly GCF_001687245.7). NCBI lineage: Eukaryota > Metazoa > Arthropoda > Insecta > Diptera > Tephritidae > Rhagoletis > Rhagoletis zephyria. Next base: position 43,473 of record NW_016159036.1, read on the forward strand.
ATAAACAACAAATTTATACATAGATATAAATCATTATCATATCGGAATCACGGATACGCAGCAGCGTTAATACAAAAGTTATAAAAAATTTTTACTGCGTAAAATAAAAATAGTAATAAATGTGGATTAGGGAATCAAAAAGTAAAACATTGGCGGAAATTAAAAAAAAAAATGATGAAAAGTCATAGAAAATATACATTAATAATATAATTTTAGAACTTAACATAATGTTAAAATTTAAAATGACAAATTTTCCGAACACAATTGTATGATTTTAATTTTTAACAGGCTAATAAATTTAAAATTGATTGATGCTACCGGGTATTAGTCTTGTTTTTAATATAGCGTAAACTCAAAGGCATTCTCAAAGCCACCGAAAAATTTTAATTGCAATATGAACTGTGAATATTTTAAGAACACAAAAAAAAATTTGTGTTTTGTTGAACGCGTGCGGCATACAGTCGTTCGTATTCATAAGCAATTTTTACTATGCATCGTTACATAACAATGAATTGGATCAATCACAATTAAAATAGAAAAAAAATGAAATTTTTTAGTAATTAAATCATAAACTGGAAATTCACCACTTGGTCAAACGATTTTTCGCAATGTCGAAACACTGTTCTTGTTTGCTGGAATGAGTAGTCCTAAACATCCTAAACATTTTTCATATAACTAAGTTTATTAGCCATTAAGCAATATACATATGTATGTAGTTAATTTTTCTAGTTAAGACAAACATTTGTAAATGACTGGAAATTTTCTGAATTTTATTAAAAATTAATAAATCCTTCTTTCAAGGTTCCCAATGGCTAAAAAATAAATATGGCTGATTCCACCAAAACTCGCGTTACATACGAAGTAAAATTTTAAGATTTAAAGTCTATTTACATTACCATTTGCTTGTTTCAGATTTCGAATTTATGGACGTAATGATATTTTACGAACCCTTTTCAATTAAATTCTTATAGTAACTTAATAAAAACAAATCAAAACTTAGTCGCCACTTGGGTTCAATTTTGGCACAAGGGATATTAAGCAAAGTGATTTATCAAAAGTTATGCGAAAATTCTCAAATTAATTAATTTTTTGTAGTTATTTGGAATTAAATAGAGCGTAGTTTGCATAAAGAAATTTACTAAGAAATTTAGAGAGAAATGAAAGATAAATGAAATTATGTACCTTCGCACGCGTTACAGCAATTGTTTTCACTATTTTTTTTTAATTTCGGCAACACTACTTTTATTCCCATTAAGCTATCTAAACGGTAATAAATAAAGTGTTTTGGCATATACTCAGTATGGTTTAATATATTTTTAACAACTTAAGCCTATTTCTAACTTAAAAATAAAATTTTGGTTTTTTCGTTTTCATGAACCTCTGCCACAGAAATGCTCACATATTTTTAATAGTTTATACTTCTCATACATATTGTTGGCAAAATCTGTAAACAAAATTGTTGGCATCATATTTTATATGAATATTTGAATTTTTGTAACGCGCCGCTCATGTCACGTAGGCTACAGCGCGCACCCCTGCGAGCTATAAGCTTGTTTAGCAGACAAAACTTTAAAACTCAATCGATAACATACAGCACGAATAATTAATGTTCTGCATTATTTTTCCTAGAATAAATTATATAAATTCTTTGATTCATAAAATGCGGTATTTTCTAACGTATATAAATATCTCAGTAGCAGAGGTTTATTTTTTTGAGTTTATCTTCCGAAATATAAAGTCTCAGGTAAAAAGCACAATAATGAATAATGCAAAATTTTTTTGTCCAACGACTTTTAACCAAAAAAAAACCATAAAAGAACAACAACAACTCGAATTCAACAAGTCACAACAAATAAGAAACTGGCGGGACCAACCAAAGAGGGCAACACAATCATAATTGCATCTACAAGAATGAAGAATGTGGCAGTCGCAACTGCAAATTACGCTCATTAAATGTGCAACAACAGCAGCTCGTATATCAGAATTCGGCACTTTCGAAAGTGCAGACGGCGGCTGACTACGGTTGGCTGTGCGGGTTGAAAGGCCAGTAAATGCAATGAAATCAGTGCAGGCAATGCAAACTCGATTGCAGAATTCTCTTACACTCACTTCAATACATATGTAAGGACATTTTTGGGTGTAGCTATATTGTATGTATGAAAGTGAACATGAACATTATTATCACCTTGCGCACAAGTCTGTACGAATCAACGTAATTTACGAATATTTCTTTTTTTTTTAGACTTATCGTCTTCTTCGGCATTTAAGATCTCCGCAATACATTCATTCATCCAGCAATACGATTCAATTCGTTTTGCTTCTTAAATGCTGCTGCTGTTACCTTCCATTCACCATTCGAGCCACCGTAAATGCTTTCATTACATTTGTCGCCATCGAGTGTTGTTGTTTGTCGGTCAACATTGACTCTTGATATATATTTTTGTTGGTCGTCGCATTCATGCTACATTTGCTCAATATGCGTTAATGTGACTTGTTCTACATGCAAGTGGCATGATGAAGTGCGTGTATACACTCTCCAAGCACCGCTGTAAGTCCACGACCCTGATGTCTGTGATCATTATACATATATCAACTGGATGTCTGTTAATAAAAACTGCTTATAAATATTTATACATATGTATGTATGTACTTATGTTTGTGGATATTCATGTACATGTGTCGTACTTTGATTGGTATGCCTGTTGCTGCTCATCAGTTCGATATACATAGCTCTTTGATTTCGTTGAATTGTGGGATTTTAATTAATCAGTACAAAGATTAAAGTTTTGCCGGAGGAGTAGGCGGAAAAAATTGATTGGGACTTTCCGGTGTGCGAAAATTCGTTCACTTGTCGCTTTTCAGCGAGCCGCTTCTGTATTAATTCTCAAAACATACGTACTTCTCACACGCTTGCCAGTCACTTTCAGATGCGCGAACTACATTCACCACTTGGTATTCCCAAGAATTCGTCTTCATTACCAGAAATTGGTTAAGAAAATAAAACAAAATAAAAGTATAAAAAAATGCCTTAAGCTGGTAATATTGCGACAGCACCAATTCAAAATTTTAACATGTTCTGCGCGTATTTAGTGCTTGCACGCTTTAGCCAGTTCGCTACGCTTTAGTTGTCTGCAATAGTCAAGACTACAGCAGCCACCTCAAGCGATAAGCTTAATAAAATAAAATTTATCCAAAAGGTGTGGGCGACAAATTGGCTAATTTTAAAAAGCTTATACATATGCAACTCTTTATATGTATACAGGGTGGCCCAAATAACACCTACCAATGTTAAACACGAATAACTTCATTATTTTTTTTTAATAATATTGTTATTTTCTTTCTGCATGTTATACATAGTTAATCTCTTGGAAAATCATAATCGATACTTACAGTGTACAACAACGCATTAAAACTATCGATTTTTCTATTCTCGTCAACGACCAATTGTTATGACGCAGCTCATGAATGAAAGTATCGCTTATGATTAGGAGTTTGGTCGACCGTTTTTAGGAACGGGGTCGAGCGCACGTTTAGTACATTTAAGGCTTTTCTTCGCGAACATCTAATAAAAATGCTGCCAGAAAACTTCTAAATGCACTACAACTATAGAGATTAAAGTTTTGCGAGTTAAAAACTCAAATGAGGAAAATAGTCAAAGATTCAAAGTACGAATTTTTGATAAAATGAAATTATGTAGTTCATAGTTTTTCTGTTTTTGCTTGTAAAATAAACTAAAACAAATGTATTTTTTTTATTGTTTTTCGGTTTTTGTCTTTATTTAATACCTTATTTAGGCTTCTTGTGCCTTTTCCTACCTATTTACCCATTTTTTGTAGGTTTTTAGGTCCTAAAAATCTGTTCCGTGGTAATAATGTTGTGTGTGAACTCATAAAAAAATGGAATTAATGGGATTATTTTAACACATCCCTCCGATGCAAAACTTAACCTTAAAATGCCCTAAAAATACCATAAATTCCATAATTATTATATGATGAAATATGAGCCAATTGTTAGTTGCTCCTTTACGCGATTTCTAGTGAAAACGTTGCGCGCATATGCGGTGAGCCTGTATGGTTCACGATGCGTGCGCGCTGTGACAAATGTTGCTGTAAGTCAAAAACAGAAAAGATCTAACACACTTTTTGTTTACAAATATTTTCTTCTTCAAATACAGTTTTCGAAAATATAAACGAAATGGAAAACACTCATTGAGAACAAGTTTTTAATGCAACTTGAATATTTATAATGTTTAAATTAAAAAAAAATATTGTTTTCTAAATTATAAAAATAGTTTTTTTTTTTTTTTAACTACAATGTCACGGCATTTACAAAATAAATTTCATCAACCTTCGTCAAATACTTTAAGAGAAAATGAGTTTTGAAAAATTGCTTAAAAATATATTTTCTTATAAAAACTTTAAAAATTAAAATTTTTCAAAACAATTCTCAGAATCCCTTTCATATCTATAAACCTCTCTATCCACAAATTTTCACGCAAAAAATCGAACGTGACTGAAATCCGAGGTCCAGTTATATATTTTTTAGGGCTCATCAGATTTAGTTATCATTAGAAGCACATCCAATCTTAATCCAAAAGAAAGTATTCATTACAGAGCAATTTCATTCCACTTATTGACTATTGCTTTATTTAAGTCGTTAATTTTTGAGTGAAATATGCAAAATTCATTCCGTGTAAACAAATATGAAACAATTTATGATGAGCCTCTGGCTTAAATATTTAATTCGAATATTGAAGTAATTGACTTCTTAACTTAACCACTTGGCCCGTTCATAATCTTTCCATTAGCACATAACGACTAATTTGCAGAAAACAGATTAGATTTGGGAAAGTATTGTATACGCGCATAATAAAAGACAAAAGTCGATAGCCCTCCGATTTTGAGGATGAGATCACCAATTAGTTTTTATGTGGTTGGANATGAAACAATTTATGATGAGCCTCTGGCTTAAATATTTAATTCGAATATTCAAGTAATTGACTTCTTAACTTAACCACTTGGCCCGTTCATAATCTTTCCATTAGCACATAACGACTAAGTTGCTGAAAACAGATTAGATTTGGGAAAGTATTGTATACGCGCATAATAAAAGACAAAAGTCGATAACCCTCCGATTTTGAGGATGAGATCACCAATTAGTTTTTATGTGGTTGGGGATTTGCATTTTTAAAAGCATCCAATGGCTTTCTTTAATTTCGATCAATTTGTGACCACTTTATGAATATTTGATTACATCTTTCACACAAATTTACATTCGAATACATTCACCGTGCTGTAAGTGACGTTTGTGAACGTTTATTGTCATAAAAACAAAGTAACAAATGTTGTAAAATGTTAATCAGCTGATACGACTGAGATAAACTACAGCATACTAGTATGTTGGTGTTGCTAAGCAAATATTTACTAAGTGCAATGTTGGACTTTTATGTTTGATGTCTCATAAATTGTGCTTTGCCGTTTAAAAACTATCACAAAAAAGTATAACAAAAATGTAAAGAAAGATGCATACTTAATAAACGCAATGCGAAACGAAATTTCTAAAAAATTATGAACAACCAATTGGCAAAAAATTTGTATGTTTGATATTAATAGCTGGAAGCCAGCAGTTTTTATCTAAAAATCTTTAAAATTAACTCAATGAAGTCAATAATTAGGTGTGTAACACAATTTTTAGACAAATTTGCATACAATTTTATTAGCTAAAATGAGGCTATTTAAGCAGTTGATGTAGGTGAGCATACATATGTATGTATGTATGTAGTAAAAGGTACTTTTTACTAACCGGTCATTCAAAATAAATAATCTAATTAATAGCCGAACTGTCAGTAACCGCAAATTATGTAAATTTCGCACTTTAGTTGTTATTTTTATTAGTCATTAATGTGAATTAAATATTTATGCCATATATCTTCCTTCTATTTCTTACAGTATCTGGCCTCTCACCTGGCGAACGTGAGATCATCCTGCACGAGCACAACAAATTAAGACAACTAGTGGCGACAGGTCGCTATCCAGGCCAACCGGGCGCAGAAAATATGCGTGAAATCGTTTGGGACGATGAGTTGGCGGCGCGTGCGCAACAGTGGGCTGATAATTGTGAATTCCGTCATGACCCCCTACGAACGATCAGTAAGTCATCAAGTGTGCGAATTTACATATGTCACTAACACTAATATTTTTGTCAACTAATAACATAAATGCATGGATTAATGCGAGCAAAAAAAAAAAACAAAAAACATTACTCGAGCATATGATTCATAAATAAATAATTTGGTACTAATTTCTAAATTACATACTACATTTTAAAGTTTGGAAACATGCATTTGGCAGGGACCGTATGAGCGAAATTTTTTGTTATGAAAATAAATATTAAAAATTATATTTTTATACTCTTATTCGATATTCTTAAAAAACAGAAAGTTTTAGATTTTTATTTTATTACCCGACATATATTTATATTTGCTTCATAGTAATCCTTTCAAACAAAGTTTTCATAAATAACTTTTATTTACGGTCCCTGCTTTTGGTTATCATTGAGTTTTTTTTGCATTGAAAAACTTAGTTTAGAAAATAAAACTTTCAAAAACATAATTATTTAGATGGATAAATTAAAACCGGTGATGAAACTTTTACAAAATTTCCAAACAAAAATTAAAAAGAACGAAAAAGCAAATCTGTGAATGAAAGAGTATATTTTGTAAATAAGAAAAATATTCGCGGACTTGGCTAAAACCAAAAATTCATGTTCGAAAGGACGGGCGTGATTTACAGCATGCAAATAACACATCCCCTAAAATCTGTCAAACTGAAAAAATGTGCATTTTACACGAAAAAAAAAAATTCATTAATTAAAAGACAGCTTAAAAACCTAACGACTATCAGTCTTCATATATCCCGTTCCATTGAATTTGGAAATGCGCCATTCAAGCTAAATAAAAGTTCTAGTTCTCAACACGAAACATGCATGTCCACATGGGCCCATAAAACAAGGAAAAAGAAAGATCAACGAAAAAATTAAAATAACATTAAAATGGATAATGGTTTGATCTCGATCATATAAAGGGTAACTACTATACTTTACACATAAGAAGTGCGTGTGCCTAACCTTCATGGCATTTATATACATATTCAATATTTTAAAAATACAAAAATTTTAACTAAACTTGCATGTCGATGTTCCTCTTATTTAAATCATACGCTACCCGCTTTTTGTTGCACTAAATAACTAACTCAGTTGATATTTACAATTAGTAATTTTTGTCTTGTCTTTTCTTATTTTTGTATGCATTGCTTCTATTTTTTCCACCAATTTTTATCCATCTCCTGCATGATGCTGCATTGGCCGTTTCTTCTGATTGCTGTTTGCTGTTTGTGCGCCACCGTTGGACCACAATATCATTTTCACAAACAAATGTAGATCGCTTCACCATGGGCCAAAATCTTGCAATCATCTGGAGTACGGCCCCACTAGATCCAACCGACGGCGATTTTCCATCACGCATCCAAAGCTGGTTCAATGAGGTGCAAAGGTACTCATTTGGCGATGCTTGGTCACCCAAAACCGGTCATTACTCACAGGTAAGTTTAAGTGAATAACAAAGTACAGAGTAACAAATATAAGAGATGAAAATAGACCGCTAAAGGACAAATTTATAATGTTGAAACCAGGGACTGAACATAACAGTTATTGATGAAAACTGTCATGGAAAAATTCACTATGAAGGAAATGTTCTACAACTATACATACCAATCGATTTCTTTTTTCGCCGAGACTCAAATTTGAAAATAAATTTTTATTTGCAATTTTTATGCAAAATTAAAAAAAATAACTATTATTTTTGATTTCTATATTATAAATCCAAAATAACAATTATTTTATTGATTTTTATATTATATGTATTAGATAACAGCTACTGAAGACTTGTATCAATAAAAGTCATCAATAAAAATCAGTCAGTGACTTTTACTTTTAAAAGTAATTATTAATATAAATCAGTTACCGATTTTTATTTATAAGTCATAAAAGAAAACTTTGTCAATCATTTGTATAAAAGTCAACACACATAACATGTTTTGCAGTTAAGAAGGCGTTGGAAAACAAAGGTTTACTATGACTTATACAAATAACTTATAACTATGATTTAAAAAACAAAGGACAGTGACAGATTTTTTTTTATTTCTTTGTGAGNATGATTTAAAAAACAAAGGACAGTGACAGATTTTTTTTTATTTCTTTGTGGAATTAACCGTTCTATGAAATGTTACACAATTCGAGAATTTCAAAAACTTCATCACGGACATAACGCTTTCGTTAGCTTATTTAAGGCGGGAAGTGACCACCAAACCATAACCTTAGCCGATGAGCGTGCCAATGGAAATCGTAAACGTGAATTGTTGGTGAAAATGTTGGGCCAAAAAGTTTCAATAAAACAATTATTTTGTGCGCGACGAAGTTCACCGGGTCTGCTAGTATCTATTATAATATTGCATTTAAACTAATTAATTTTTAAAAAGGTGGCAACCCTTGTGAAAAACTTCATTATTATTCAAAACTTTAAAACTAAAGGTTTCTTAACAATATTTTGTTTGACAACCATATTTTATTTCTTCAGAAGGTTTGCGTATAATTCATCTAAATTTTACTTTTCAAACAGGCGGCAACCGTTTTTAAAATATATTAAACTACAGCTTTTTTACGACTCTTGGCATCAATTTTTGTAATAATAATTTTCAAATAAATAACTCCCTTAATTGAAGTTGAATTAGATTTTTTTAAAAGGTGGCAGCCCTCGTCCATGAGTAGATACTGATTTTATATATCTCCATACCAAGTTCCAGTAATCTACCAAAAATATTTCCTGAGAAATGCAGTATGAAGAATTCCGTTTGTATGGGAGGTGCCACGCCCTCTTGCCTAATCGAGATGAAATGTATCCTATATTTTAAGTTGGGCTAAATAACAGCAGTGTAAAAAATTTCATGATGATTGGTTGAACAGTTAAAGCGTGAAAGCGTAGCAAACAAACAAACTCACTTTCGGGTTTATATTAGTAAGGAAGGATGCCAAACAAATGGCAACACTGTTGCTTGTTCTGTGAAATTGTTGTTGCCTTTGTTTTTGCTGAACAGCTGATTGGTGTTTCGGCAAGACTGATAAAACAACGTATCAACACAAAGTGGTTGTCTTAATAAATTTGGCAAGCAGATTTACCACGCTATTGATTGAGAGTGTGCCACATGGGTTTTATCATAGAGATGTAGAACCAGAGGATCCCTTTTGGTTTTGACAAAAACCTGTTCAAATTTCTTTTCACTGTAACGTAAATTAATAAATTCACTAATAGCGATTATTTTTAATCTAGAGAAACAAAAAATCGTTCATAAAAAATAAAAATCGATTTTTTCTATCGCTGGTTTAAAGCTGCATAACCCAAATTAATATATTGCAATGTTAATGGTTGGGTATATTTTAACAAACCAAACTTAAAGATGACCTATGGCAAATATGATGAGAACTCAACTTCTTCTTTGACCTGAGTTGTAAAAGAAAATTCCACCACGAAATTTCTATTTTTACGATTTCAAAAAGCATACATACATATGTATGTGAGACTTTGTAAAAAAAAATGTTGATTCGTAATAATGAATTGATTTTGATGCATATGCGAGAACACCACTTCATTGGTATATCGCATTTTTGACGAAAAATTTAAGATTTAAAATTTTAATCAAAATATACCCTGATAAATTATATACTATGTAGGATTGACTTTGTATTCAAAACAATAAGTTTCCATTCAGAAATTTGACGTTTCTATGAAGCTTTATTAAAAGGGCATCTTCAACTCTTCAGGTCTTCAGGTCAATCTTATGCATGCAAAAATATATTTTCTAGTAGATATGTGTTAATTTTTATCTAAGCCTATTTTTATTAATGATTTTTATTTTTATCTTCGTTACAGCTGGTCTGGGGTGAAACAAGCTTGGTTGGTTGCGGATTTTCTGAATACAAAGATACAACCAAATATAACAAATTGTATGTTTGTAATTATGGACCAGGGTAAGTATTTAAAATACGTTGAGTCTTTACAGTAGAAATACAGTAGAAATACTGAAACGACGTAATAAGTGCCTGATTTCACATTACTTTGATTTAGCGGTAAAATATGCTGTTTCGAATAATTTGTGATTGGGATAAATAAAATTTGTCTAGATGGTTTAAAAATTAGGCTGAAAAATATTGAGTTTTTTATGAAGCAAAAACCCTACGTTAAAGTCGGGTACATGTCTGTTCTAGTTAAAAAAATATTTTTTGTAATAATTTCAATCCACATTCAATCCAATTCTCAATATTTTCGTCGAAACTCGAATCACACATAATCTTTCATGCTACTTTTTCCCCAACAATTAAAAACAATATGCTCAAAATTCCTAATTTGGACCATAAGTCGAGTTTTCATTGCGTTCGAGCAATTAGATTTATACTCGTCAAAAGAGGAGAATATTCACAGTTGCTGGTTTTTATTGGAATATAATCAGCGGCTAGTTCGCAAATCTTACCCATTCCGTATAAAATACTGCTGAAGTTTTAAAAATTATCAGCCTATTTGCGAGCATCGAGTGAAAGCCGTTTTTCGAGAGTAGAGTATAAAAAATTGTATGACATTGCCTAAAAATTCGACTCGACTAATGCTTGGGCGAAGGCCACATTCCGACTGCAAATATAGAGGGGACTTGGAGTACTGGCTGTTACTGTGAACGGCTTTCACTTCTTAGATGATCCCTTTAGCCAACTTAATGATGAAAAAGCCATATCCAGAAATTTTGTTTTCCAATTTTGGCCGCACTATGCGACAGTAGGCAATACCAATGTTGCCGAGTCGTGCAATTTAGTCTAAAAGCTCAGTTAGGCTAGGCTTAATTTCAGTAACTTAACTTAATATTTCGGCCAACCTACGGCCAACCTGAGAAACTGTGTTGGCGGTTAGATAAAACTTAACTTACCGTAAGCAGCTTAAGAACCTGTAAATTTTACATTCTTAAGTTACGGCCTCACGAAAATTGAGGGCGGTGAGAGCACAAGGCTTGCCAGATTTTCGCTTTAGTATGTCCCAAAAATAACGAACGCAAACCTATTTTCTTTTGCTTGATTTTTTTTTTGATATGACATTTAAGGCGGCAAACTGTTCTGAGGAGGAAAATACAAAAACAAAATATCTCGCTTCTGGCTTAAGTGGACGTGTTGAGANTTGGCGGTTAGATAAAACTTAACTTACCGTAAGCAGCTTAAGAACCTGTAGATTTTAGGTTCTTAAGTTACGGCCTCACGAAAATTGAGAGCGGTGACAGCATCAGGTTTGCCAGATTTTCGCTTCTGTATGTCCCAAAAATAAATGAACGCAAACCAATTTTTTTGCTTGATTTTTTTTTTTTGATATGACATTTAAGGCGGCAAACTGTCAAAGTTCTGAAGAGGAAAATACAAAAACAAAATATCTCGCTTCTAGCTTAAGTGAGACGTGTTGAGTAATCATTGTTGATTTCTTACGGCAAGTAAAATTAAGTTAAGTGTAGACTAACTGGGCTTTAATTTACAACTTACGCAATGAAGCTGTATGCATATCTCGTAACGATATAATCCGCTCTTGTTTTGGTTTCCTTCATTGCTCACAATAGTTCTAGGAGCTGTCTTGGACATATTTGTCGATTAATATGTAGTGTCTACTCTAGAAGTAAGAAACCCCTTTTTAGCCGATATTTTGTCCTATAATCTGCAGAAAATTTGCATATTTCATATTCCAGTTTCTCTTAGATACTTTCTTACCACCACTAACATAAATATTTTCTTACCTTTAATTTAGTCCTTTTCATAACTCTAATCCTTCTCTCATTTTAATTTGCAGTGGAAACGTCGTCGGTTACAAACCATATGAGGAGGGTAAGCCATCGTGTGCCACATATGGTTTGAGATCGTCATCGCGTTATCAGGGATTATGCGCACCATCGGTAGCGCCCATAGTTAGCGCCAACGCTATTGACACGTATGAGTACAAGCAAAATAACAACAACAAAAAAACCGCATATTCAACGCAATCCGCTACAACTTCAACCTCTTCTTCCTCCTCCTCTTCTGTATATTCCCCAAAACAGGCGACGAACACATTTGGTCAGCGTAAGACTACATCCGGTACAACAAGTTCAACGTTTGGTACCACAGTATACACAACAACAAATAACGGCAACAAGGCGTACACAACTCAGACCGGTGACAACAAATATAAGAACAAACTTGAGGCATATCGCCCGTCCACAGCCGAATATCAGAGGGCCGTACAGAAACACACCCTTCTAAGGACATATCTAAATAATCCGAATTTGAGTGAACAACAATTGCAGCAAGAGGCACAAAGGCAACAACAACAGCAAGATGGTAATGGAAATGTTTTTGCTGTATCAGAAGTATTCGTTTTCGATAATACAAAACAAAACAAACAGCAAGTTGCCAATACAACACCGCAGCCGGCTAAGCGTGGCTGGAGTCTTTTGACGTGGCGTGGCTAGATAGTAGCATGTGGGAGTAGGGCATAGCCATGAGTATATAGTATATACATACATACATAGATGGAATGAAAAGTGAAGGACAGAGAAGTACTTTTTTAAGGAAAAAATTGCAATTAATTTTGGTTAAGGCAACAGGGAAAGCAGCCACCGTGAATTACTACTGTGTAGTAAAGGAAGGAGAAAACTTCAGTGGTATGCCATAGAAAGCGCAATTCAAAAAAAAAAATAATAATACTCTACATTGAAGAGATCTTTTTTCGACTGCAGTAAATTTGTTTGCCTTTGAGTAGCCATTCAAATCGTAATGCAATAATGAAAATAATATTCCTAATTTTGCTCAAATTAAAGTTTACTATTAGTATATATGNAATCATTGTTGATTTCTTACGGCAAGTAAAATTAAGTTAAGTGTAGACTAACTGGGCTTTAATTTACAACTTACGCAATGAAGCTGTATGCATATCTCGTAACGATATAATCCGCTCTTGTTTTGGTTTCCTTCATTGCTCACAATAGTTCTAGGAGCTGTCTTGGACATATTTGTCGATTAATATGTAGTGTCTACTCTAGAAGTAAGAAACCCCTTTTTAGCCGATATTTTGTCCTATAATCTGCAGAAAATTTGCATATTTCATATTCCAGTTTCTCTTAGATACTTTCTTACCACCACTAACATAAATATTTTCTTACCTTTAATTTAGTCCTTTTCATAACTCTAATCCTNAACTGGGCTTTAATTTACAACTTACGCAATGAAGCTGTATGCATATCTCGGAACGATATAATCCGCTCTTGGTTTGGTTTCCTTCATTGCTCACAATAGTTCTAGGAGCTGTCTTGGACATATTTGTCGATTAATATGTAGTGTCTACTCTAGAAGCAAGAAACCCCTTTTTAGCCGATATTTTGTCCTATAATCTGCAGAAAATTTGCATATTTCATCTTCCAGTTTCTCTTAGATACTTTCTTACCACCACTAACATAAATATTTTCTTACCTTTAATTTAGTCCTTTTCATAACTCTCTCATTTTAATTTGCAGTGGAAACGTCGTCGGTTACAAACCATATGAGGAGGGTAAGCCATCGTGTGCCACATATGGTTTGAGATCGTCATCGCGTTATCAGGGATTATGCGCACCATCGGTAGCGCCCATAGTTAGCGCCAACGCTATTGACACGTATGAGTACAAGCAAAATAACAACAACAAAAAAACCGCATATTCAACGCAATCCGCTACAACTTCAACCTCTTCTTCCTCCTCCTCTTCTGTATATTCCCCAAAACAGGCGACGAACACATTTGGTCAGCGTAAGACTACATCCGGTACAACAAGTTCAACGTTTGGTACCACAGTATACACAACAACAAATAACGGCAACAAGGCGTACACAACTCAGACCGGTGACAACAAATATAAGAACAAACTTGAGGCATATCGCCCGTCCACAGCCGAATATCAGAGGGCCGTACAGAAACACACCCTTCTAAGGACATATCTAAATAATCCGAATTTGAGTGAACAACAATTGCAGCAAGAGGCACAAAGGCAACAACAACAGCAAGATGGTAATGGAAATGTTTTTGCTGTATCAGAAGTATTCGTTTTCGATAATACAAAACAAAACAAACAGCAAGTTGCCAATACAACACCGCAGCCGGCTAAGCGTGGCTGGAGTCTTTTGACGTGGCGTGGCTAGATAGTAGCATGTGGGAGTAGGGCATAGCCATGAGTATATAGTATATACATACATACATAGATGGAATGAAAAGTGAAGGACAGAGAAGTACTTTTTTAAGGAAAAAATTGCAATTAATTTTGGTTAAGGCAACAGGGAAAGCAGCCACCGTGAATTACTACTGTGTAGTAAAGGAAGGAGAAAACTTCAGTGGTATGCCATAGAAAGCGCAATTCAAAAAAAAAAATAATAATACTCTACATTGAAGAGATCTTTTTTCGACTGCAGTAAATTTGTTTGCCTTTGAGTAGCCATTCAAATCGTAATGCAATAATGAAAATAATATTCCTAATTTTGCTCAAATTAAAGTTTACTATTAGTATATATGTATGTAGATATAAGTCTTATGCCAAATGTACGAATTTGACATACACAGTTTTCATTAGTTCGTAAGTAGTTATCGATTGTTAGATGTAAAAAGTACTGCAGTATATTCACACATACACACACACACACAGACACATACATACGTATGTACTTATTTGCATATTTTGACTGCCCAAAAGGCGTTTGTGCGCCCAGTTTTAGCCACAGCCACGCAAAAGCTGAATTGAAAACAATTCCGAACTACTAAGTATTCACATAAGCAACCTGCCACACAAGGGTACAGCCATATCATTTGCCATAACCGCGTAGGTGGACGCCAAGCAACACAACCTTGTACTCAGGAACAACGTTTCGCCTGCATTTAGATTCTTCATCTTAAAGCATATGCGCTCATCTAACTACTTACATATGTATTAACAAATCAGCAATCGATTTAAAGTAGCCACTGCATCGCGTCATTCTCTTGTGGAAAACTGCCATTCGCGATCAGCACACATTAATGCGCATTTTGTAGTGAATTATCACATAGTATTTAGTATTAGTAAGATAAAAAAAGAAACATAAACAAATGCATTTACATACATATATATGCATATATCAGTGTTAGCTTACATACACACGAATACTTGTACTATACAAATGTTTGTATCAAACGTTTGTACCCACATCTGCTTAAATATAACAATAGCGACCACATTTTAGACAAACGTAATAGCTTCTAATCAGAATACTGAAAAAAAATAATTCTATACATACAAACTTCTGAAGAATAAGATGGATATGTTTGCTAAATTGTATGCAAAGATAACACATCGAGCGACTTTGCATAGTCTCTGCATTAATAAAATTTTACCAATGTACATTTTATTTTAAATGAAATTTATATACAAAATATATGCAGCATGAATAAATTTTAGTTCATGTGAAGAGCTCTGTATCATGTAATCTTGCGGAAATTATTAACCAAGCATTAAAATCAAATAAAATTTGTATTAAATATTAATTAAAAACAACTTAAAACTCATTGTTTAAAATTTATGGTGAACAAATTTTTTTGCTCAATGTTCACTATGGAATAGCGATGGGAATGAATATTTATTCCAATGTTTTTTCCGAAGAGAGGAATTGACATTCGGAGTGTCAAAATAGTAAAAAATTATTAAAAAAAACGGGGAGGATTCTCTGAAAAAAATGAAAAATATCGGATATGCAAAAGCCAAAAAAGCCATTTCGGTGCCCTATATTAGGAACGTTTTTAATATTTAATTTAGGTAAATTTAAGTTACGCTCAATGTGCGTCAATGTGCTCTTGCCTTTTAAAAATTTGCCAATATACATACATAATAATTTATTTATAATTTTTTATTAAATATTTAAAAAATCTAAAAGATTTACATATACTCCCCACAAAAAAAAAATTATAATAATAAAATAAAATAAAAATTCACATTATTTATATTAAAGAGAACACCAAGTTTTCCAAACTGAAGTCATTGCTGTGGCACTTTCTTCCGCGAAAAACCGAAGAGGTGCGCAAGCTTTTTGAGCGGAGGTATTGAAGTTGAACGAAGCGGTTCATTTGTTTATTAATTAATTATACTACAGCTCCTTTTGGAAGCCCTCAATGTGGTTTGAAAATGAACACAAAACGATAATAAAATAAAAGCCTTGAAAGCATTAATTTTTACTTACAGTGCACGCGGTTTAAATTTCGTCTGATTGAGGCCGCGTTCATGCAATTCTCTTCCTCTTAAACAAATAACTGTGATTGCTGTGTTTTCTTTAAAACTCTTTATTTTAATAATTTAATTTTACTCGCACAGCTTGTTTACAGCCGCTTGCTGGTTGCCGCACTGTCAAATTTCGATTATCGATAACTCTACAACAACTGACGGTAGTTGCCATTCATAATACAAATTTTCTTTCCAGTTGCGTTGCCAGCTGGCACCCGAACCGTGGTTTTGTTGCTATCCGTAATCGATCCATTAATTCTATCTGTTGAAATAGTCTTGTGAGTGTTGTGTAGCTGAATTGTGAATTACTTTGGGTGTTTTCCAACGACTTCATAGGGTCCTTCGTATGGAGGCGTCAAACCCGATTCGTTCCTGTCGACGCGCACGAAAACTTGTGTGCACGACCGTAAATCCTTGGGCATATAAATTTTGTTTATATTTTCGTGACGAGATATACCAGAACGGAAAATTTGAAATGATTTTTTTATTTTTGCTAGAAATTCAGTAATATTAAATTTATCTTCAGATTGAAAGACAAGTTCGCCTGGCAAACGCAAATTTTTACCATAAACCAATTCTGCTGCAGTGGATTTTATATCTTCCTTGAATGAAGCTCTTAAAGCCAGTAAAACCATAGAAAGTTCCAGGGACCAATTAATTGAATTACCTCTTTCCAAAATTGAAGCCTTTAACTGTCTATGCTTGTGGATGATATGCAGTAGTTGTGATTAATTGACATTCTATAAACTTTGCTAGTTCTTTGAATATATTAGATGTATATTGAACACCTTGATCACTTGTGATGTGAGAAGGTACTCCAAAACTTGGTATAAGCTCTTTGAAGAAAGTAGTAGCAACTGATGTCGCCGTAGCTTCTTTAAGTGGAAACGGTTCTGGCCAACGAGTGTTTCGATCAATGATAGTTTATTGATGTATTGATAACCATTTGAAACTGTTAAGGGTCCTACGATGTCTGTGTGTATGGTCAAATCTTCCGTTCGGTATAACTATTTTAGTAATAGGTGAATTAGTGTGTCCAGCAGATTCTGGATTCTCATGCATTTGCTTATGTTCTTCGTAATATGCTCGTACCGCAAAATGTTTGTCGCACATTTCACAATTATAGACATTGGGGCCAATCGTAAGAATTTTTGTATGCTTATTTAGATTATCTTTGCGCGAAAATGGTTTACTACAAACATCACAGCTGAATGGCTTTCGTCCTGAATGCGAGATTTCATGGCGCATTAGGTGCTCTTTTCGGCTGAAAGCCTTATCCTTTTTCTGCAACATTGGTATCTTCGTTTGCAATATCGCATTTTGTATTGGTTGTTGCTGTTGCTGCTGCTGCTGCGCCGCCAAACGTTGTAGCTATGTAGTACATCCTGCTGATGCTTTTCTTGCAATAGTTCTTCTTGTTGCTGCTGACGTAATTTCTGCTGCGCCTGCTGTTGCTGTTGCTGCTGCTGCTGCGCCGCCAAACGTTGTAGCTATGTAGTACATCCTGCTGATGCTTTTCTTGCAATAGTTCTTCTTGTTGCTGCTGACGTAATTTCTGCTGCGCCTGCTGTTGCTGTTGCTGCTGCTGTTGACGTTGTTTTTGTTGTGTGAATGCAAAATCAATAACAGAGTTACTTTCTGGCAACGGATTTATATTAGGAGTACGAGTGACCATTATAAATAACAAAATAAAATTAAATTGAAACTATTGTTAAATACTTTAGAGATACAGCTCACCACTGGTGAAATGTTATTGGCTATAGTTGCAGCACAGATGATTTGGACGCCGAAGTTGAGTGAGACACTGTTGCTCCGCAGGTAGCTGGTTTTGCCGTTGTTGAAAAAATTGCAGGTGTTTGTAAATATTATCAGTTGACTCTAATGGTTGTTGGTGAAGATGTTGAGCATGTGTTGTTGAGACGACTAGTACTTAGGCCGTTGTTGAAATTGTTCTCTATATTGTTGTGGTTTTCGAAAGATCACGTTGGTGATTTCTGCTTACTTGCCTCTTGTTGATTGCTGCACGAATTCAATTCGCTGATATGAAAAATAAGCCTCTTATTGTCGGCATCAAAGAGCAAAAATATTTAGACACACGAATTCACCTATTACTAAAATAATTATACCGAGATTTTAGCTTTACACATAATTCTTAAGTCTAAAAAATTTAAGCTCTTGCCTTTTTAAAATTTTCAAATATAATAATTTATTTCTAATTTTTCATTTTGAAACATTATACATATGTATAATTCTTCATTTTTCCCTTGCGCCAAATAATTTTGGCAAATAAAATGGGCATAAAAAGTTCTATTGATCTGTATTTCTCATTTTTGCATAGCTGAACGGTCGGTATTCTAGATTTCTTCCAGCAAATGACGAATAACAAATCAAAAATGCATATTTTTATGTATTGTTTAGTATTTCCATTATAACACCAAATATATTGCAAATTCGCATAGAATTAATAGTACACCTTTACTTCTAATTGTATACTTTGCGTACTTTTTGTAGTACCTTTCTACTACCGTTTTCGCAAAAGGCGATCACATTCTTCCCCTTTCACCTACTTCCAAAATACAAATCTAGATAAAGGAGTGTCAAATTTTAGGTGTCACAAATTACACAACCTTGTATTATTGAATCACGATCATTTGTATGTATTTAACATTTTAAAAATCTAAAAAAATTATTTTATAACAAGTACTATTATAAAAAATAGGAAGGAGAACCGCCGAGAGGAATTTTTCAAATTCTTGACGGTTGCAAGCATTTAACTTTAAAAAATTTTACACACAATGCACAGACACATTCTCATTTACAATCTCAAAAAACAACAATTTCAATTTTTTATGATTTTAAAATGCTGGCAAACTTCAAAAAAAAAAAAAATCATGGCCTACGAATTAAGGGAACGGTTTTACCTTACTATTTTTTTATCATGACAAGTATTATATACAACAAGCACTGCATACCATTTATAAAAATCAATAGACAATTTTGAATGATATGAATTTTCTAAAGACTTTTCCAGATGCCATAACTTCATAATTTGTCGATTGATTTTAATGAATGGTTTCAAGTCTTACTCGGAATTAAGCATTGTTTCCGAAGTAATGACTAAAAGAGGATATTCTCATTTGAAATTTTGGCAGAAGTGAAAAAAAATAAAAAAATTTAAAAATTTTTACAGTGAGCTCACAAAATTTCTGACTTTTTTAAATAGTAAAAATATTCTTCTTTCTAAAGCCATATAAAAACTTAAAATTAGTTAAAAATTGTTTAGTGCCGGAAATCATGCGAAAATGGGGTTTTTAAGAACAAACTGAGATTTTGAGGGTGTTAAAAAATTATGAAAACAGTTTCAAGAATTACTCGGCCAACTCTACGGCCTGTAATCAGTCACTTAAAAGGTCTTGGAATTTTTTTATATTTTGTACCACCGTGTAATAGTAGCACTGTGATACCTTACGGAATACTGATGACCTTATTTCTGCCAGTGAGATGTCCGCCAACTATAACATTGGTCCGATGCGCCAACCTCTAGTCTTGTGTCATGTATCCAAATAAAGACCTTATGAGAAACTGAAGAGCACAGATAGATGTGCGATTTCTGTTATAGGAGGCCCAAAAATCTTCGTTGTTTCACAGGACGAAAAGTTTTCTCGTACATCTGCTAAATGAATCGTGGGATATTTTGAATATCCTTCAAATGAAGCCATTGTTATACATATCGTGTTCTTTCTTGGAAGGATGTGGCCGAATGTTTCCTTGCTAATTCACCCCTTTTACAATTCGTCTTAATATCTAGGCGTCCATGGACATATGAATGCACATACATATATTAGTTTGATTTTCGTAGACCTACGCTATCTAGATCAGATATGTACGGCATTCAGCAAGAGAAATTCCACTTTCTATGTGTTGGACTAAAGCTTTTGCTTCCTAAATGGCTAACACCCGAGACGCGATGATGTGCCTAGGATATCTGAATACCAGAGATTCATTTTATCCACGAACTGGTTTCTTTGAGTCTTGCTGCTATATTAAGGGAGCTCCGAGCAATTTCATCAAGCGTAGGTAGATGCAAGATTGCATTTAGGGTGTTTGAAAATGTTATACAAAACCTATCGACTTAAACTGTTATAGCTTGTAATAAAGATAAATGTGATGATGAAGAAATAAATGATAACGATTAAGAACATAAAATGGAGACAAAACTGAAGATAAAGGTGCAAATGAAAGCTTAAAAATGTCACGTAAAACCCGAGATGTTTTTTGAGGTAAGGAAAAAATCCAGACGTGATGGAGCAAAACGGATGTCAGATTCGTGTTCAGCGACCCCAAAAACATATAACAGACTAGGTTTGGTCAAAGGAACCTTTCATCGATTTTCTTTTTTGTGGACCTGTGTAATTAGCCCGAAAATTTTGTCTATTCGCTTTCCGAGGAGGGAAAATGTCAAAATCCAATTCCTTAGCGGTATCGGTAACTTCTGAAAATATATCAGAAAAATGCGTGTTAGCATTTTCTCTATAGTTAAGAAGAATATTCACAGTGCCATTGACTGCTTCNTGTGGACCTGTGTAATTAGCCCGAAAATTTTGCCTATTCGCTTTCCGAGGAAGGAAAATGTCAAAATCCAATTCCTTAGCGGTATCGGTAACTTCTGAAAATATATCAGAAAAATGCGTGTTAGCATTTTCTCTATAGTTAAGAAGAATATTCACAGTGCCATTGACTGCTTCACTAGCACGATTCAAGTCAAGCGAGGGTCTTGGAGAAGTAAACTTTTAATTTTTAATTCTTTAATTTAACTTTTTAATTTTTATTACATTTTGCAAGTCTGGTTACACAGTTAAAAGTGAAATTTCCTACATACGTGCACCGCGGAAATATACAAAAAGTAGTNAACAAGCACGATTCAAGTCAAGCGAGGGCTCTTGGAGAAGTAAACTTTTAATTTTTAATTTTTTAATTTAACTTTTTAATTTTTATTACATTTTGCAAGTCTGGTTACACAGTTGAAAGTGAAATTTCCTACATACGTGCACCGCGGAAATATACAAAAAGTAGTATCAGAAAGTTCGATTTGACACATAATTATCTCCAGAAAATGAGGCTTACACATTCCACATCAGTAAAAGTTAAGAACAATTGTAATAAAAAATATTTGCCCGACTTTTTTTTTTTTACCCGAATCTTTTATTTATAAAAGCAAATAATTGTAAAATAAAAGCGAACATGGATTTTTTGTACACTTTACGTCTTGTCTTCAGATTAAAAATAAATGAAACAAAAATGTAGTAAACGTAAAATAGCCAAATTCAAATTCGAAATTCATGTAAAACTAATTCGCCCAAAGAACGAAGAAGAAAGTCAGTAAAGTGCACAGATATTCAAAGAGTTTAGGCAGCAGATGCCTACTCATCATCATCGTCGTCGTCGATANCCAAGTTCGCCCAAAGAACGAAGAAGAAAGTCAGTAAAGTGCACAGATTCTCAAAGAGTTTTAGGCAGCAGATGCCTACTCATCATCATCGTCGTCGTCAATAATAGCTATACGGCGACGCTTGGCGGGTTCCTCCCCGCTGGCTAAACGCTGTTGTTCCTCATGATTTGGCTTTCGACGCGCGATAAATGTATCCTCTTCCTCGTCGTCCGTNACTAATTCGCCCAAAGAACGAAGAAGAAAGTCAGTAAAGTGCACAGATATTCAAAGAGTTTAGGCAGCAGATGCCTACTCATCATCATCGTCGTCGTCGATAATAGCTATACGGCGACGCTTGGCGGGTTCCTCCCCGCTGGCTAAACGCTGTTGTTCCTCTTGATTTGGCTTTCGACGCGCGATAAATGTATCCTCTTCCTCGTCGTCCGTGACTTGAAGCCTACTGAAACTTTCTTCTTCCTCATCGCTATCGTTCAAAACACCACGAGTGCGTTTATTTGTAGCTGCAGGCAGTAGAGTCTCCTCTAAAACGGCTCCTGTATCGTCCGCTCCTGTGGTTATGTCACCAACATGCGCTTGATTGCTTGTTTTGTCAACAATGGCAGCACCCAAATTACCGTCGCCCTCAATATCAGCATCAGCGGCAGTATCAGTAACGGAAACGGTCGCAGCTTCTTTGTCAGCAGTGCCGTCGTTTTCATTGATGGCGTTGGCTTTATTAACGCCTTTGTTGTCTCCGCTGACGTCCTTGGCATTTTGTTCGCCGTCAATCATCTCATCCTTGCCAATCTCATTCTGGTTCTCATCTTCGCTGTCTGAGTCAATTATGTTAGCCCGCCGCACGCGAGTTTTATTGTTACTAGTGCTGCTCACATTTTCATTGGCGATTGCGTTTTCTTCGTCACTTTCGCCCAGCTCGAGTAAACGTTTACGATAGTCTTCTGAATTGAAATTGAGCTCTTCCAATTCTTCGGTGTAAGTGGTCTCTTTACGCTTTTGCTTGTTGGTTTTAGATTTCAATTGATCGAATAAATCGGTTGCGGCATCGGTATTTTTCTCGCTGAATAGTTTCTCAATGTGCTCATCCTCATCGTCGCTGCTTATGGCTGGTTGACGACGCTTTTTGTCGAGCTTTCTCTTGATTTCATCAACTTGTGCAGCCTCATCCTCCGAGTGTTCGTGCAGTTTTTTCTCTTCTTCTTTAGGCTTACGTTGACGCTTCTTCTTCTGTCCTATGCCAGCACGTTCAGTGTCCTCCTCATCGCTTTTGTTAAACATTATGCTACGCATTTTCTGTGAACGCTTTTCTATGAAGCTATCCATTGCTGCTATGCGCTTTTTGTGCTTTTCAGCAAAGTTATCAAAGAAATCTTCCTCGCTCTCACTGTCTTGCTTCGATGCTCCGCTAGCATCGGATTCAGATTCACTGCTAGAGTCATCACTGTCATCATTCTCATTATCGATTCCTCCTTCTGGCGCTTCAATGGCGTCCCCACCTTCATCCCCTATGCCTTCCAAATCAATTTCGATTTCTTCGCCAGCTACTATTTTAGCGCGTAGCTTTAAGTCGGCCGAGTTAAGATACACAGGTATGCGCCAATAGCTTTCTGAACCCAACAAGGGTGGTTGTATGCCCAAAGCAACGAGTATCTTTTGAAAATCCGCATTCTCTATAGCTTCGCAGGCAGATTCTTGTAGTGGCACCAACGGTACACCATCATCCTCTTCGTTGGGTTCCTCTGTTTCTTCGGCTGCATCCTCTAGACACTCTTTAAGCCAATCGATTGAGTCCTGGTACTTCTCGATAACTTGTGCAATCAATGCCCGCACAGTGCCCACATCGAGCGGCGTTCGCACCACTTTCCGCTTTACCGGTTTCGATGGTTTGGGTAGCGCCGCTGGTTTGTTTTTATTTTTCTTCAGTTTGTTTTTCTTCTTTGATTTGGTTTTATTGCCGGACGCTGGTTCCAACTCGCCGAATACGGGTTCTTCCATAAAGCCACCTTCATCATCAGTGCCTTCAAAGCTGCCCGTTTTCTTCTTTGGCTTGCGTTTGCGTTGCTTCTTCGGCATAATTTCTGACTTATCTGCGATGATGTGTAGCTGAAGAAGGCGCTGAATAATTTGACGTTTTGTACGCCGATCAGCGAATTCGTTGAGAATGCGCTGTAAGCAATCTGCAATACGAAGAAAAGTTATTATAAACAACGCGAAAGTTGAAAATAAAAAATATATGCAATAGCTGAAATGCTTACCTTCCTCCAATCGATGTTCGTCATAGAGGCTTTGTAGCTCCTCATCCTCTTCGGTGCGCCAGAGATGCTTATTAGCAGCATTCGCCGTAGAACGCTTGGTGGGCGCCTTAAACATCAAACCGAGTTCCTTTAATTTCTTAAGTATCATGCGTCGAGTGCGTGTCTTGTCGTTCAAATGCTCGATGATCCAATCAATCACATCTGCAAAGATACGAGAGGTTAAGTGTTTGAATGTTGAATAAAAAGATTTAAAACTATTTGGCTATGAACTACATATATCCGCCCTCTAATCCATCACTTCCTCCTTCACTCGCTACCAAACGACAAACACTGTAACCTATTTATTTATTTAGTATCATTAAATTTTTGCACCTCCAACATTTAGGAATTCAAATTTAATTTGCCGAAATCCACCCCAAACCACCACGGTAAACCCGTAAGCCAAGAACAAATAAGGAAAAAGTGACGAAGTGATGAAGTGTTTTTCGGCTTGTGGTCAAGTTGTTGCTGGTGGGCTAAGCTTAGCTGAACTGATTGTTAGTAATTTGGTCGACAGTTTGTTTGTGTTAGCTTGTTGGCGCATTTGTTGAAAGTGTTGTCTGCTGCTAGTTGTTGAGGTTGCGGTTAAAGTGTTTTGCACGTCACTGACGAAGGTTGGCAGCTGATATTGACAAAGTGGATGTACACATAAACATATGCATGTGTGTATGGAGATTAGGGTGGTTTAGTCGAAATTTAATGCTCGCACATTTAGTATTGCTCTATACCGAAAAAAGATATAGCCCTATTTTTTATTTTGAAAAAAAATAAAAATATTTACAGGTCGCTCAAAGCACTCAAAGTTTCCCATGTATTTTATAGAAATGGTATAAATTTGTTGAAAATCAATATTTTTCGGAACACTCTGGTTCTCTTCAGGAGACTTCCAAAAATATTGCCCAATTGTTTATTTAACCATTTTTTTAACAGGACCTATAAAATATAGTTACTATAACAAAATGGTTAATTAAATAATTGGTTATTATCAGTGGGAGTCTTCTGAACAGAAACAGAGTTTTCCGAACGAAAAATATTGGTTTTAAAGAATTCTATACCATTTCTACGAAAAACTGTTTTTCCCCATAAAAATACAAGGAAAATTTTGAGGGCTTTAAGCGACCTCTAAATATATTTTTGATTTCAAAATAACAAAATATGGGTATATTTTTCGGTATAGAACAATCCTAAGGCTGAGAGCATTAAAATTTCGACTTTACTTTTTCCCACATGCATTTTTGGACCACCCTAATGCACATACATACATTTATTTGTATATGTAAATTTCTGCACAAATGTTTCCGCAGTGGCTATTAAATATATACTCTTGTGGGGGTGAGGTTGATACCTTGTGTTAACCTTGAGGATATAGCCGTCGTTTATTCATAAATCTGAAAATTGTGTGGTAGAGCTAATCGCTTGACAAAGAGATGTATTGTTTAGCCAAAGACAATTTTGAGAAATTTTCAAACTAAGTACATATATAGATATGTAAGTATGCAGGCTCCTGTGGTGCTAATTCAATAGACATCTCTATCGTTTGGGTATCAGACCATAGTAACATACATTATTACGAAACAAATGCGGAATTGGATCTGAGCGGCAAGTTTCGCGAATTTCTAGGTATGGCGATCTCCGAGTGATCAAAATGTTATAATTAGGTAATGCAATTACCATTGAACAATAAAAAAATACCAATTTCCGATTTCACACCCCACCCAAAAAAAAAAACAAATTTTCAAAACATTTCCTGCTGTGAAAAAAACTCAGCTCCCACAAATGTTATTAGCTGTGTCGCTAATATTTAGTAATAATATTTTAGCGCTTACACAATATGCTTCCCCTTCGAATTGTGGTGTGCGCCTTGATGTTTTCTCACACAAAGGGGATGGACCTAAAGTTTTACACCGACTGCGAACGGCTGTTTTTCATGGCTGAATACACGCGGATGTCTGACATTGCAAGCTGAGGATGTTATTAACAAAAAAAAACTTTTTTGTTTTTTATTTTCCATGTTGTTCGGAAACTGGGCTTGAACCCAGGCTGTGCGAAATGGTGGCGCGCACTGCTAACCACTATACCACAGCGGCCGCTGTATCGCTGCTGCCTTCAAAACAAGGCTGGAAAGTGTTTTCCGAACAAAGTGGAAGAGACACTTTAGGGCACCAGCCGAACCATGACCAAACTGAACACCCGTACGTGGTAGTCGAACCTAAAGAGAGTTTTGCTCCACCTAAGCACAATTAATTTAATTCGTTGGGTTAAAGTTTGAACTTTTTTGTCAAAAATCCAATTTTAATAAATGGGCAATTATTCCATTGTGACTGGTGGGACATTTTACTGCAGAATGTAATCAATTGTAAATTATAACTAAATATGTCATCGGATCTTATACAACAGTAAAATATATTTTTTAACATAGAGCGATAAATAATGTATAAAATTCAGTTAAACAAATTACCAAACGATAGAATGAATGTGACTGAAAATAACTATATTTTACCTTTGTGCACGCAAATACGAACTTTATCCAAAACAATTAATTTTCAAGAGAGATGTTTTTGTGTTGTAAAATATGAACTATACGCCTGCGTTTTCAATTAAAATTTGGTGGATATAATCTTCATAGAAAAAAATAAAAAAATACTTGAAGTTGTTGTTGGCGGGACAAGTCCTGTGACTGTGATAAAGTAATTACGTATGAAGTCAAGTTTTACAATAGACAATAGTTACAGCTTCTTTTTTATTTCTTTACAACAGANCTGTGATAAAGTAATTACGTATGAAGTCAACTTTTACAATAGACAATAGTTACAGCTTCTTTTTTATTTCTTTACAACAGATTAATGAATGAGTTCATTCTCTAACAAATACTACAAAAAAATTTAACAAATTTTCAACTAAATTTTCAAATTTCTAAATTTTTTCTCAGAAGTGTTAAGTGTTAGAAATTTTTGGGGTACACTGTTTTATAGCCCCTTCAATTTTAGTCTAATAGAGTGCAAGTTTGAAGTGGATAAAATTAACGGTTATTTTTTATAGGATTATTTTTTCGCCGAAGGTGTTGTGGGTTTCTTCCATATATATAGAAATAAATTGTGTGTATTCGTTATATTGGAAGCAAATGCAACAATAAATCATTCTAAAAAACCAACCGCAATCTTTAGCTATTTGAAACACTAACATTGAATGGGCTGTAAAACTGTGTACTCGAAAAAATTCTACAACTTCCGGGAAAAAGGTTTGAAATTTTGGTGAAACTTTGCTGAATTTTTCTGTTGTCTTTTACAAAGTTTTAAACTTGGGTTTATATGGGTTATGTTAGAGACTGAACTGTATTTTAATTGAAAATTCTGAAAAATAAATAATCAAACTGCGTTGGCAAACAATATCATTTTGAAATGGCAGTGCTATAGATATGGACAATACTGTATATGAAAAAAGTTTTAGTTTGAAAAAAGGTAGTTCTGTGGAGAAGCGTACATGAAGCGAAGCTGCGTGTGCCTGCGCAAACGTGAGCAAAGAAACAAAAAAAAAAAAAAATGAAATGAAAGACAGACAGACAAGGCTAAATCTATTCAATTCGTCGTTCTGATCATTTCGATATACTTTTTTATGGGTCTATCTCTTCTTCTTCTAGTACTTACAAACATCGGACCAAAATTATGTATAATACCACTTCAAGTTCATGAAAAGTATAAAAACAAGCAGTTATTTCAATATTTTTTGGGATGTTTGCATGAACTATAGTGAAACTGAAAATTGCTAATGATAAAATATCTTGAAAGCCAAGTCAAGGAAAAAATAGAATACAAAATTTTTACTTTTGGCTTCATAATACCGAAAATTCCTCACTATTGTTCTTAGAATGGAAAGTCATTGTAATTAATTTGAATAAACAATAAATCAACCGCTACTTCCGACTTCTCTATTCTCATTTTCCGGCCTTGCCATTCATGTAAACCCCATTAATTTCAACAATTCTGACATTTTAATAAAAACAAATATTAGTATGTCATTTCAGTGATGGTGACTTGTCATCGCTGCCCAATTCACAATCCACCAGCAAATAGTCACGACATACATACATACATACTTACTATACAATCTCATTTTCAATGGATTGTGAAAACTGTCTCAATGTGACACAAATGATGTGCGCAATTATGCGCAACGGACTCAAAAGCCGGGCTATCGAGCTCAAGACACAAAAGCAAGCACAGAAAAATATGCCAACATAGCAATGGCGTTTGTATTAAAGTATGCAGATGTGATTTTATGAAGTTTTCCTTCCTTTTTCCAACGCCTTTAACCGATGACAATCAATTCAAACAATTCGGTGATGGATACAATTACAAATTTGTGATTTTAATCTGCAGGAATGAATGATTATAGGCTGGCAGATTGAGGTTGAAATGAGACGTTGATATCATATTTATACAGACTCAAATGCATAAACATACACACGAACAAATATTTATGATTAAGACTGAGTGTTTTTATATTATACATTCTTATGTAGGTATGTATGTTTGTTTTAGGTGGTGACAACTTACCCTTATCAGTTTCAGGATTACGTTGATTTTCCTCAAATAGCATACGCAGTTGGTCTTCTTGCTCTTCGGTCCAGGCGCCTTTAGCGCTATTGAGTGCAATGGAAGAAAAAGAAGAATAAGCAGAAGGATAAAAGTCAGCATGTTAGTAAATATATCACAAAGGTGAAAGGGTGAGTATGGGTTTATATTGTAATACAAAGAAGAAACAATCATTTATCATTTCATCAGCAGGCAGCCAAGTGATACATGAATAGCTCAACTGCCGCTGTCACTAAGGCAACTATGCCGCTAGCCTGTGGTTCGACATAAAAGTAGAATTTATTCAATAATAGCTGCGGTTAGATGAAAAATACTCCAGGGGGAGCTAAGCACTTACAGGCAGAGCAAAGGACAGCTGCTGCTGCCACTGCTATTCCCTTTGCTATTTTATAATTATATATACGCTTACTTACGGCTCATATGCATCACAATAGCCGCCTTCCAACTCGTTTGCCTCTTTCATCGTTTTCCAGAATAATAATTCAGCGAAGATTTTCGGATTTGTGGGCGCCACTTCGACAAATTTACGTACAACATAGATACCAAGACGCCGCAGCTCTTCATGATGAGTATCACGTTCGACGCTTAAAACGCGTTGAAAGATGCGAAATAGTTTTGCCTGTAAATAGCAAGAGAAATAAATCAAATAATAAATGAATAAGAAAATTACAAAATGAGCAAAGTGAAAGAGGAGTAGAAGGGGTAAAAGGTGGAGTGTTCAAAAGTTTATGACTTCTTGTTGGTAAATGGCTTGGAACTGTGGTTAGCCGTTAGTTGGTGCCGGCAGAAGTATTCCTGAAGTTTACTATTTATAGTAGTAATTATGCGCACATACATGCTCCGTGGGGAGCAAAAATGAGTACACGGTGATTTTAGTTAAATATTTGCAGGGTTTTTAAAGATATTTTTTTTATTATTATTTATCATAACAGACCAAAACCAAAAAAACTTGTTAACCTTTGTATAGAGCTTGGACAAATTTAACCACTTTTCATTAAAATTTCAACTTTTTTTGATATTTTTTTTTGGTTACGGATTTTGCACTTTTTTTCGATATAACATGAACTTTTTATGGACGAAAATGCGCAAAACCGTTTGCAAAGAAAATTAAAATAAAATCAAAGCCAGTTTTTATAAAATGCACTTATACGAAAAAACCGCAAAAGCCGTCAGAAAAAAAATCTTAAAATCAACGCGATTTTGCAGCCGCTTAAGACTTGCGCTTTATTACACTAAAATTTAAAGGGCTATGGATGTTACTGAAAAATTTGTTAAATTTTTCTAAGCTTTGTATAAAGTTTGAGAGTTTAATTTATATAGTTTATGACAAAATATAGTTATGACAAAATAACAAAAAAAAAAAATAACTTTAAAAACCTTGCAAATGTTTAATAAAAATCACAGAATACTAATTTCTGCTCCCCACTGTATATTACTGTGGTCCAAAAAAGGGAAATCCACTTTTTGAAATTTTCCCGCGGCTAGCCCCAGATTTGAAGAATATTGAAAATAGGACAGTTTCGAACCGGCACGCAGTGTGAAATTATAGAATGATTTTAGTGATAAAAGGCTGGAGGAGTAAAATTTTAACAGAATTGAAAATACATTTTTTTAAATACTTGGAACGGATTGCAATCAAAATCGGAGGTCTGTAATACGACCAAAATATAGAGCTTCCCCGACTTAGTAATTTGTAATTTTGCGTTTTTCAATAAACAAACATTCTTCCAGTTTAGAAGGGGTAGGCAGACGGGTCTAGTACATCCTGTATAATAATTCGTACTTTAAAAATAACGAAAAACAGTTCCTTATGTTTTTATTAAGAAAACAAATCGCACACTTATATTTTTGGAAATCATAAAATTTTAACTTACACGCACGATTATGCGTACACCGTTACAGGTATATTTAATAATTTCATAAAAACTGTGTACGACCTACTCCGACCGACATTTCTGGTGCGCGAATACCTAATCGCATATACAACAACTATGCACTTATAAACTAAACCACGGAATTATGCGGAATTCTATAACTTTTTTAATAATTTATCAGAGTATTTTTTTTAATCAGAGTATTTTTTTAATCAACTTTATAAA
Organism: Rhagoletis zephyria; assembly: GCF_001687245.7. NCBI lineage: Eukaryota > Metazoa > Arthropoda > Insecta > Diptera > Tephritidae > Rhagoletis > Rhagoletis zephyria. Next base: position 74,283 of record NW_016159036.1, read on the forward strand.
AAATTTAGGCTTTGTAACTAATTTTAGAAGAAGACTCCATTTTACAGAATCCAAATTTTTAAATCTATCTCAAAATGGTGTCACTACAAAAAAAACACATGTCGTTTGCTTCAGTTGCTCTATGCAAGAAACTATTTGTGTGGCCCAAGTTTTAAATATCAGAAATATTTCTTCTTTTTCGTAGCCGCATTTTTTGCAGAACTAATTTCAATAAGTAAACTATTTTTATTTAAAAAAAGATAAGGTCAATTTAGCTTATATATGAATATTCACGAGTACACACACAGCACACACAGTTTGGGAGGCATCACTGAATATGTGGCAAACTAATTTTAAAATCACCAATGCTCAAATGCTGGTATGTATGCTAGTCGGCCAAACGAATATTATAACTAATTACACCGATATTTTTAGGTTCCACGACTACACAGCTTATCGTTCTTGGGAATAAGTTCTTCGCAAGTGTTCTTTTTAGTTGCGAATGATTGGGAGGACGACTGGATCACGGACCTCCAAGATAATCCCACAGCGGTTCACCGGGATGGCTTCAAACTAATTCTCCAAACTCGAATGACCTCCAATTAGGCCGCGATTTTAGGCTGCCACAGTGTTTTCCAAGCAGAGCTTGCGGTCATAAAAGAGGTCTTTGCCATATCGAATCTTCTTTTAATCTGTCTTCAGTACCCATATACATATGTACTTATCCATGCAGCTGGAATGCTGTAAAAACCTCGCCAAAACTGTGATAGAATGTAGAAAAGTTCCTAACAAGCTAGGTACAAACTGTGCTACCGACATTGTGTAGGCGCCAGGTCATAGAGTCATACGAGGTTACCTTATGACAAACGAGCTTGCGAAGAAGGGAACCACCCTGTCTGACGTCAACCCCTCTCACGATGTGGGCATACCGGTACCTACCTGCAAAAAATGGCTTAAAATAAAGTTTGTCGACAAGACAAATAAAGGTACGTCGGAAGAACTCACGCGAGGGATGATACGGTGCATCTGGCCTAGCTTCGGCAGGATAAGAATAGCGGCCAGTGACGGGAATTATAACAGCTCTCTTTTTGATGGTAAGCTGTTACAGTGTCTCTGTCATTGCCTTATCAGATGCTAGCATCTTTCTCATTTCATAATCGCCTCTTTGGCTGATTGATGGACCTAATAGGGAATTTACATGAGGCGATTTTTCAGGCGATTTTTAGTTGAATGCAAAAATCGCCTGGTGTAAACGGCCTTTCAACTAATCGCTTCTTTCGTTCAACTTTTGGTTCAACTAATCGCCTGTGAAAGTTGAATCGTGTAAATTCCCTATAAGTAAACTGGATCAGGCAACCGCTTAAACTTTACATAACGTAAACTAAATTTGATGACTACATGCAAGTGGGGACCAGTAATGGGAATGTACGGCTATCTAATTTGTAAGAGGATATTCTAAGATAACAATGTAGGAGCGCTAAATGATAAAAAAAAAACGCCGATACACATAAATTTAATTTTGGGTCGTAGACTACGGATCTGTATGTCGTTTTTCTAGATGAGGAAATTTTCCGAGATATTTTCTCATTAAGTTTGCATTGTGAAGGAAAAACATTCAAACTTGAACATGCAAAATGTTGCGTACGATATGGCGTATGAGTAACATTATTTTATCATACGCCACGATACACCCGAGTAACACGCTTTACTGCTCGAATTTCATATAAAAAATCTTTGCGCATTTTCATTTGACCACTCATATTTCGTATTTATCCATCGATTTTCTTCATCAGTAACTTAATTTTTATTTTTTTTTTGTAACAGAACAGAACAGAAATTTAGTATAAATGCGAAAATTTGGCACAGAACCTGTTATTTTTTAAACTTTTAATCTTCATTTTCCGTGTTTTATATTAAGATTTTTAAATTGGTTCGTAAGATATACGTGATTAAAAGGAACCAATTGTTGCTTTAGGCTGAATAACGGTAAATTGAAATATGTATCTCGAAAACGTAAAAAAAAAAAATTAACTCGATTTTCGGAATCACCGAGCAATTCTACATAGGCCTTGGATAGTGGCGTCTGGAGAACAAACACCAATTTAAAATTTGTGATCCAGTGTTTTCAGTTAGTAGCTTGATCTTTTGAAAAAAATTTCATTTTTTTGATTTACTCCCTGTTAAAATTTTTTTTATTGAAGGCTACTAGATATGAAGTTTAAAATCAAGGTTATATTCAATATATTAAGTTTAAGGAACAAATTCAAATAAAATAAACTGCATAAAAACATTTCAAACAAAATACATACATACATATTTACTATTCATATGTAGTTCTCCAAAATTTGCTTTACTGAAAAAGATTTCATCACATAATTGATAGCAGGAGCTTAACATTTCGTAGTTGGTTTAGAATCTTGCAGCAATTTTTTTACTTGCCAAATTTTTAATTTAACTCACAATATTTCAATGCTTTAAGGCCGCCAAAGCGTATACATGCCATGATTTATGAGCTAACTATTGAAAAATCCTTTGCGCGTGGTTTATTTAAGCTTTTGTTGCAAAGCAAATTACTACAGAAATAAATTATTGTTTTTAATTTTTTTCAAGCTGCTTTAGGCACCTATCAAGTGAAATAAGCAAACGGCAAAAAGAGGATAAAATATGCTACAAAAATATTTTGAAAGGGAAAAAATGGAAGTGCACAAAATATGTTTAATTCCTCTGCTTATGGCACCTAGAAATTTATTTTGTCTGCATTACAGTGCAACTTCCCCACAACTCAGCCTTGGATGGTGGCTGCCACTTGAGGAACATAACGACAAACAAGTTTGGCGGCAGGATCAGCAGGCGTACCACTGTTCACTCTGTGGAAGTTCAAGTTCATTTAATTTGTACAAAATGGGCGCACGGAACAAAAAAGGCGCAGCAAAAATCTCGTATGGAGCCAATAATGGCAAGGAGCAGCAGGAGACCACAATTTCTTGCTGCTATTTACACAGCCTTCCCGGAATTTACTTTTATACATACAATAATGTATATAAGTGTGCATACAGGCAGCAAGTCAATTTGGTGTCCGCAGGAGTCAACAGACGTTATCGCGCCAGGCCAGACTGAACTAAGCCAGCCTAGGCCGTACGCGACCAACAACTCACGCTCGACGTTACGCCTGCCTGCGGCTGTCGCTGTGGTTGGTTGTGGCTTGAATTGATGCCGGCAATCCCGTATTGCACACAAGTAAACAGACACATACGTATGAATAGGCAGCAGAGCGCACATTTTCCAACACAAATTCTTATATTTTTAAGTAGCTACATATTTTTCTATTTACACTCATTGGTAGCGGCTGCTGCTGCTGTGCACTTTACTAGGATATTTTCCCGGTGACTTTGATTTATGTTTGCTTTGCGTGCGAGAATACGGCGGAAATTTGCCAAGCGCAAAACAAATCAACGGGCAGCAGCATGCAAACAAACAGAACCAGTCAGCCATACATATGCATACATACCATCGCAACTATGCATGTTTGTATGTATGCAGGCGCAAGTGTGTATGCGATCCGAGCAAACAAACAAAATTTGAAATTGAAATTAAAATTTTACCTGGGTGCATACATGAAAATCTATCCAAGTATGTACATAACGGCATGAGCAACTAACAGAAGAGAGCTCTTACAAGTTCTAACTGTTGCAGAATAAAACGTGTACTAGGCACTGCTTATCAGTGGATGTTGAGGCTGCAAATTTAATTCAAATTTACAATTAAACAACACAAAGTTGCATTTAGTCTGCAAAGTTTTTAGCCCAGCGATTCACCTGCTCGCGTGTGCCGTCGTCGTTTGTATTGTCAGTATCGGACAACCACATACATATGAATGTACATACAAATGCACATATCGTTAATTAAATGCAGAAAAGGCCTAACTGCATTGACTTTCTGAAATCGGTTTTTAAATTGTATGGAGCTGAAGATAGCAAGCATCTTCCCTAAACATTTTTTAGCCGCCTGCTAAAAACCCACGAGCTTACGACACTTTTCAAAAAATTCTATGTGTTTATTTTTAAGTTTTTTCTTTTCCCGTAAAAATGTAAACTGTCAGTTAAGGCCTTTCTGCATTTTAACAACGATATATGCTATGCACTTTTTGAGGTTTAATTTCGCGTTTGCACGCCCCAAAAAGTATGCAACATTTCAATTTAACTACTCTTAGTTTGTAAAGTAAACAACAAACTTTGGTTTTGGAAAATCCTCAGGCTTACATTTTAATTTCAAATGACTCGCGCACGTAATCAAATAAAGAGGAGAAAAGCAAAAAAAAAAACAAGCAAAAGATCATTGCCTGTTCAGAGGAAGCTTACTACGCGAGAGTGGAGTTAATTTAAGCTGGTGATAAGACATGGAAAGGTGACCGCGTTAACCGCAATAGCCACGAGGCTATTGAACCACTCAACAGTTAGTACAAAAATTCTAAAATCATTGTCATATACGTATGTATATATAAACCAGAATCCTAATATATACATACATGTGTACTACATTTATCCATTGTATATATTTTTGACGTAGAATACGTCTTACCTTAAGGTATGGGGGCTA
>NW_016159036.1:79034-93253 GCF_001687245.7 Rhagoletis zephyria
AAACGCTTAGAGGTTAAATGTTTCATGGAAATTGAGTTGGAATGTTTTAATTTAACCAATTAAGCTTTTATGCCTGCTTTGCTTCCTTCTCAGTCTCTGCGCCTTTTGATGTTGATTCAAGTAAAATTTTTGAAAAAAAAGAGAAAGATACTAAGTGGCAGTGACGCTGAGCAGTAACCGGTTGTATTCAAAATGGTTTAGGTGCTGGCAAATTTTTACGCAGAAGGCACTGGTTGTTTAGTCTCGATTTTATGTTGTGGCATTAATTTAAATAGCCATATGTATATAAATGTGTGTGTGGTTTTATGCTCCAGTGGACAGACATGAAGCGATTTCAATATTGCATAAGAAAATTCTATTGATGCAAGAGAAAAGGTTAGAAAATTAAATGCTCGCACCAGCAAGAGGCATCGCAAAATCCATCTATGTACATAACTACAATGATATCGTCATGGAGCTCACCACAGAAAATTCTATTCTTACTTCAGTTGAAAACAAATCTGAATTAATATTACTCACTGGAGATTACATACCAACACCTACCACAAGGATTTTAAATGTAATCTCTTTTTAAGTAACAAGCAATCAAAATAAATTTAAACATGAGTGCCCCAAAACAGATATTTTATACTATTGAGTTGATTACGAATTGTAAAATTTCCATGCAACAAAATTTATTACAATCATGCCAATAGGCTGCTCGGTGCCTCCTACTTACAATGTAAATTGCCAAATGTTGTTAACTAGAGAAGCTACAAACTAGGCAAATGCAGCCGATAAACTCGTTTTATGTTTTAAGTTTTCTCTTTATTTCAAAAACGATTACATTTGGTAGCTGTCGGCTGAAGAGCAATGAAGGTGGTCCATACATAAGTCACAAACATAAGTGAGATGCCTGAAATATGTACTTGCTAGGGGCGAGATGCAGTAGAAATAATTGACAATGGATTTGGTAATAGGAAAGTGCGAGTAGATTTCCCAACTTGTTGAGAGCATGCAGCTCAGTAGTGGTAGTGGTGTAGTAAAAATAAATTAAATTTCGAATATAGCAAGAAAACAATATAAATTGGACAGCAGCAGTGCGGGGAATTTCAGTGTACGATACTGAACGAGAAGCAACAAGGGGCAAGCAGGCAAGCAAAATACAATTTTCACTGAAAGAATCTCATCTACTGTTGTGTGCATATGTATGTATTCGTGCACGTGCGTGTGCTTGACTTTAAGCATGAATGAATTTAAGGTCTGCCGCCTGTTTGTAGGCTCAGGTGCTGAAAAATTTGCCATCGGCTATGGCGACTGAACATGTACACATACAAGTGGCCGTGGCTGCCCGTGCGGATAAGCAACACTGTGTGGTGAAACCACTGAAACTACAAACAGGTGGCTGTTGTTACTTTCAAAAACATGGCATAACAATGAGAAAAGTTTTACAATAGTAAAAGGCAGTAAAAGGCAGTGGTACGCTTGTATCTCCTATGTGAGTTACAAATAGTTTAAGTGCCCTNAAAGCATAACGTTTTTGCGGCTAACATGGCCAGTAAAGTGGTACGCTTGTATCTCCTATGTGAGTTACAAATAGTTTAAGTGCCCTTTAGAGACTTTTAAAGACAGCTGGTGGTGGCACTTTTAAGACATGTCTAAGTATAAGTTTATTCGATTGACAACATATTTTAGCCATTCTGTCGTAACGACAAATCACCAACCGATATACATATATATGTATTAAGATGAGCAAATAGTTTAAAGGAAGACGCATGGTAAATGGTATGCTATGAAAAGCGGTGGAAATGGTAAATATTGCCTAATATTATCGAAATTTGGCATAACTCTGGCATACAAAAACCACTAAAAAAATAATAAACAATTTTGTGCATGTATTAGATATCGAGACCCGCGCAAGCTACAGTACTGGGGAAGGTCTGTAAAAGTTTGGCGGGCAGGACGGGACCAAAACCCGTTCCCGATAATGCCGATAAAACCACAACCTCCGCAAATTTAGAAAATCGTCCTTCAAAAACGATGTATGAAATATACACTTTTTATGTTTTATTGAGCCGAAAACGAGCAGCAAAGCAAAACCAAAAAAAATCCGAAGATGGCAGGTCTTTATTTTTTTAATATTTAAAATTAATTTAAAACACACGTGAATTTTTCTTAGCGATAGATTTCGGCACCCAAGGGGCCCGTGGTAGAATTCTGAAAAACGTCGAGATGCGCGTGATCGGGATTTAGGCCCGTGCCCTTCTCTAGCGTTTTATTAATATTAATCTTAATCTTTTGCAGAATTTTAAAGTTTGAGTTTGTCTTTTTGTTGCCTTTAACTGTGTCTTTACCTTTGTATTTGCCCTAATCTCTGTCGTAGTAATATTATTTATCATTATCCTTATCATTATTTATCTCTATCCTCGTCATTGTCTCGTCTCTCCCCGATCCCCGATAGCTCACGCATTTACCACATATCACCTTCACCGTGTCGTTAAATATTTAACGTCAAAATTTTCGAACTAGGTTAAAAGGTTTAACTTCAAAAAAAAACTATTAAGTTCGATAATATTTCCCATTTCTGTTTCCAGAAGTAGGGGACGCGGCAGAACGGCAATCAATATTATTTTTCCTCACTCTTTATGCATGGATTTCAGTAATATCTTTCTCCATTATCTATGGGCCACGCAGAAACAATGTACAGAGTAGATATGTAATATCGAATAACGCGCTGTTTAGAGCGCTTGAAAGTAGGTTTGCCAAGCTTCCTTTTTCGGGAGGATAGTCTTCCTTTGACATGAAATGTTTTCCATCCTCCCCAATAGCTGAATACTCCTTTTTGATTTTTTTTTGTTGGTTTCAAAAATTGTTGCTAACGAAGCGAAACATTTGAAATGGAGCACCATTGAAACCATATCATCAAACTGGCACTTGAATATAATAATTATTGGTACGCTTTAGTTGAAGAGTGTTGATTAACGAAAATTTCCAAAATGTCTATATGAAACTTTTTGAGTTTATGGCTAACGGTATAAATTTTTCTTTCCACGCGGTAGTGCATTTGCCGAAAGAGCTTCTTCTACCATAGATGCAAATGGCAGTGTGGAGAAAGACCTTTTTCTTTAGATTTTTCGAGAAGTAAAGCGAATATTGTATGCCCCTGTATAAAACGTCTCAATACAAAGTCCTCCTTCCATAAAAACTATGTTTCCTCCCTTAAGAGGTTTTAAAAGTTTTCAATCCTACTTGCAAGGCCCTTGGAAGATTGAGCGTTTTGGCTTAATAATCTACATTGCCATGCCGCATAGAGTACTTGTTTTAAATACATACTAAGTGCAAATTCCCAGAACTGTAACAAACTAAATTTTGCAAGGTCTTTGATACCAAATTAAAGAAGGTATCATCTTTAACATTACGAGTCTGCGCCCAAANATCAAAGTACCAAATTAAAGAAGGTATCATCTTTAACATTACGAGTCTGCGCCCAAAAAGCCAAGTAGACTATGCACTAAGCTTTTACTCATGTTACCATCTATTTTATTTTTTTTCTTCGAACTTTGGAATAATTCCACTTATTTAGCTTATTGCAAATTGAATTTAAAAGAAATTTCATTGTTAACCGCACAGCTAACAAAGCATTTAAGCTTTCAAATAACCAGTGGAGCAATGGTAATTTGGCAGCTGAAGTCCCAATGCTCGGAAAGGCAGAGTAATTGAGGTAAACTTAGCACAAAGATGCCAGTTGGGTCAGCTTTTATCCTCATAATTGCAATAAGCATACATTCAATCTTAATTCTCTAGAATTTACATGCTTTACATCTCTGTAGTTCGCTTTTTGTTTGCTGAGTTCAAGTCTTGCAACTTGCTCTGGAAATTGCTTTAATCCGATTAAATACGATTGCATATGCCAAGTGCTTTTATTTTCAATTTGAATTTTATTTATTTCCAGGTAAGCAGAGAAAATAAACTGAAGAAATGTGTTTCGGTCAAAAAACAAAGCGTCGACTCTAGCTTTAATCCAAAACTAAGTATGGGATGTGTATATATGTACATACATACGTTTTTAGAAGGAGATTTAAAATTAAGCCAAAGAGCTACACGCTCAAAAATTTGGGTTTCCTTTTTAAACCGCCCTGGGACTACTGCCTTTTTTAAATAATTTATAGTCTACTTTTTAAACCAGTCAATAGTTTTAAGCAATTTTTAATNTAGATTTAAAATTAAGCCAAAGAACTACACGCTCAAAAATTTGGGTTTCCTTTTTAAACCGCGCTGGGACTACTGCCTTTTTTTAATTATTTATAGTCTACTTTTTAAACCAGTCAATAGTTTTAAGCAATTTTTAATATATTCTGGTTTAAATTTTAGTCCAGGCAGCAGAGAAAATGATATTCTGCTATGATTGGTTTAAAATTACAAAAACAAAGTTCGTGGTTTAAAAATCAAACCAAAATGTATTAATTCTAGTTTCCAGGTTTCATATATAGAACATTTGGTTTAAAATCTAAACCGAATAGGAAAATGTTTGCACAAAGCGAAATGTGGTGTTGATTCAAACTCGACATTTAAAAGCATATTTACGTGCGTGGCTGTAGCTGAGTGATACAATTGGCTGCTACCAAGGCTGTCCGGGTTCAATCCCCATCAGAAGGAGCATGAAATTTAATATACATATTTTTTTTTTACTTCTTAAATATGTAAATGTTCGAGTTTAAAATTTAAACCAAACTTTATAAATTCTAAACCCAATATACGTGCTTTCTTGCTTGTAAACTTGAAAGGTTTGTATTTGAAACTGAATTTAGTTGGGTCATATATGCAGTCCAAAAAGTTTAAAATTAAAGCCGAAATTTTTAACCGTGTAATATTTAAAAAGAAGCAGCATGTTCATACCTACATACATATATACTACTGTATGTGATAGCCTCCTTCACATTGTACATAAAAATATTATCATCAATTTCATCCGACATTAATTGATTAAGCAAACAAATTTACGCGCACCATGTGTAAACAGCACCTTCTTCGGTATTTATGTATGTCGCTATTTAGCTTTTGAATACTAGTTAATCAATAAATTGTTGTAGCTCTGTTAAGTCATAACCAGCAAAAATTGTTTTCCATCGATAAATGTGAGGGTTGCGTATACGCCCTGTCAGATCAGTTTATTGCTGAAATATGAGTGTAGTAGCGATTGCCGCCAAAATGTAAATACATAAGTAATAATACAACGACAGGGCGCACCTTTTCGCGCCAAGAAAAATGCATTAAATGGCGATTTATGGGAATAAAATATCGAAACGGCATTTGCCTACACAACGGACACTTTTTTTTTGTTTTCAGTAGTTCAAGCAGGAAGTGAGGTGCTACAATTTTTGCGATTTTGCATATTTATTTGTATATGCGTATGTGTTGCGTAAACAGATTTCAATTCTGACGCTGACTGAGCAACGATATTTACATGAAAAAGTGATAAAAATACAATTTCCGCTGAAAGGTGACCAGACAAGGAGTCGCTCAGGACTTTTTATTGCCCTCGTAATAGGTCAAGTGTTGATAATGTATTTTAAAACGTATTTTAATTTTGGCGCACTTGATTTACGTAATGGGCAGCGATTATCATCAGTATATACATATGTGTATGTACTTGTATATGTAGGTATGTGTGTAGCTTGCTACTTAGCGCAGATGTTGAGAGCAACCGGTGTTTTATTTTTATGTTAAAAGTTAAATGGAGTTTATTATTGAATGTCGTATTTCAAAAAAAGGTTACAAAAAAAAACAGTTCCAAGTGTTGTTACTAAATATGAAAACAACTGAATGAAATGCGGAAATAACATAAAATAACTTTAAGGGTCGTAGGTCTAGTCCGTGCATGGTTTCCCAAAAATTGTAATTTGCTTTGCGTTGGTTTTCATTACATGAGCTGCAGTTAAAAAAAAGCTTACACGTGTTAATACAAAGACACATTGGGCCTTGCGAACGGCTTCAAAGATTTTCATTAAAAGAAATATTCTCTTAACTATAGAGTCATGTACCTACTCTCCAACGTGTGGAAGTCCGAGAATTCAACTTTTGTTATTCTTGACTGGTTTTCGCGACTGGCTCTATACTCTTCAGTCTCTGTGACTGTTAACCTGGACATCCGACATAGAAAGTGTCGCATCGCCGTCCTCTTATTAATTTTCACACCCAAAATTGCTGGTATACACCAGCATAGAAGCATTGGTAGACAAGAATAGTTGCTCGATAAGAGTCTCTTATTTCACTCTCACTCCAAGATTTATAGGGAGAACAGAAATTGTTGTTGCTATTTTAACAGCACAAAAGCCAATTGTTGCTGAAGTGCTAGGTGTAGATGAACAGAAATCAGAGGTGGGCAGCCTCGGCAGATCAGTGTATGACGTTTTTTTTTATAATTTTCACTTTGAATTCGTTGAACCTAACCTGTACCTACGAACAGCCATGTTATTATTTATGATGTACACCTATTCTGTTCGGAAGACTTAGTTTTGTTATAGATTAGACAGGTCCACAAAATGAACTAGAACCGTACCTTGATTAAGTCCAATTGATCTTTATATTTTCCGATTTGTGAAATCGACAAACGTATTCACAATATCCTAGTATGCCTGGACCAATGTCAAATTTCGATTTTCATCTTCTTCTTCTTCTTTGTTGGCCCTGTAACCATCTAGGCGATTTTGGCAGAGTCCAAAGTAGCGCGCCAGTCATTTTTCTTTTGAGCTAACTTTCCCACGCAGAGGAGGCCATCCTCTTCCTCTGTTACCAGCAACGCGGCCCGCGTTGCATACTTCCAGAGCAGGAGCGTTTCTGTCCATTCGAAAGACATGGCCAAGCCAGCGGAGCCGATGAATTTTAATTCGCTGTACTATGTCTATATTGTTGTAAAGCTCATACTGCTTATAGCTTTATCATCTGCAGTATTCGCCATCGTCAACGCGTAAAGTTTCATAAATCTTTCGCAGAATCTTTCTCTCGAAAACTCCAACAGCCGCTTCATCAGATGTTTTCATTGTCCATGGCTCCGCGCCATACACTAGCAGAGGCATGATGAGTGACTTATAGAGTGTGATCTTTGTACGACGTGAGGGGACTTTACTTCTCAAGTGCCTACTAAGTCCAAAGTAGCACTTGTTGACAAGAGTGATTTTCCGTTGTATTTTAAGGCTGACATTATTATTGGTGTTAATGCTGGTTCGCAAATAAACGAAGTTGTCTACATTTTCAAACTTGTAACTGTCAGCAGTGACGTGTGTGCCAGGACGCGCATGTTCTGACTGTTAGTGTGATGACACCAGACCCATTCGCTTTGCTTGCTTCTCTATCTAATCCCGAGAAGGCAGAACAGACGTAACTCTTGTAAAGTGTTGTCCCTGAGCCGATCAGTTCTGCGGCTCTTATTTTCTCCTCCAACATCAGATTAAAGAACTCACACGAAAGGGAGTCCCCTTGTCTGAAACCTCGTTTAGGATCAAACGGCTCGGAGAGGCCCTTCCCATTTTTTATAAAGCTGATGGTATTGCGCAACGTCATTCTACGCAGCTGTATTAGTTTTTCGGGGATACCAAATTCAGAAATCGCGGCATAAAGACGTCTACTTTTCATGCTGTCGAAAGCGGCTGTGAAATCGACAAAGATTTGGCGTATTGGGAGTGCCAGGTCTAAAGCCACACTGAGGAGGTCCAATCAGTTCGTTGATGTTGGGCTTCAGTCTTTCACATAATACATACCCTCGATAACACTTTGAAACCTATGCTTAGAAGGCTGATCCCGCGGTAGTTGGCGCGTATGGCGGGATCTACTTTCTTATATTCCAGTCGTCGGGCATGTGCTCATCTGACCACATTCTGCATAAGAGCTAATCCATTCAACTTATCAGCTCCTCGCCGCCGTATTTAAATAGCTCGTCTGGCAGGCCGTCAGCTCCAGCAGCTTTGGTGTTTTACAGCCGCGTAATCGTACCTCGTCATAGCCAGGCGGTGGGACATCGACTCCATCGTCATCGACTGGGGGCTCGGGTTCGTCTTCTCCACTACTATCAGTGCTGCTGCCATTTAACAGGGTGGAAAAGTGTTCCCTCCATAATTTAGGTAAGTTCTGGGCATCAGTTTCTAGGTCGCATGGTTGTTTTTTACAGGACTTCGCCCTGGTCTTGGAACCTTCAGTAAGTGGCCTAACTCTCTGATAATTTTTTTTTCCCTGTCGCCCAGCATTTCAAGCTCTTCGCACTCACGTATTTCGGCCTAACTCTATCTCTCACTGCGGCAAATCCGTTTTGCTTCGCTCTTCAGTTCCCTCAAACGGTCCTACATGGCTTGCGTTGCGCCCGATCCCAGCGTGGCCCTGTGGGCGGCATCTTTTTTCTCTGCAGCTTCTTGACACTCCTCATCGTAGTCGGATAATATATACTTCTTTATTCCTAGACAAAAGTACTGCATATCAAATTCCAATAAAATCGGATCACGATTACTATTTAGTTCTTGCGACAGCTTAAGTGTATAGGAATCATTGTCATTGCTAAGGGTCCAGTCTGTACAAGATTTACGTGAGGGACGCAAGCGCAGAAAGAATCTTTAAAACATATTGGTAGACATCTCCAATAACTACTCAAACACTTAGCTGCACATTTCGAGACATTTTGAATTTTAGACTTCTTGCCACTTTCAGGCCACTGTGCGGCATCGTCGTGATTAGCGAGCAGGATAATATAAGGGACAACTGGACTGACAAAAGGTAAGATGTTATTTCATTTTCTGCTCCAACGCTATATCATTGTCTCTGATCTACAAGTGCAGCACTAACTTCTGTTAATATTTCTCGTTTTTAAAACGCGTACAAGAGCACAAATAACCAATATGTTATGCAGACTTTCTAAAAGCTATGTTTGGCAAAGTTTCAAGAACCACGTTTCCTTAAGTGCTTTATCTTCACACCTATTCACGCTATCACAAAGCGGCGATGTGAAACCAGCTAAAAAGAGCCAACTGCACAGCTGTATATGTTCCAATAATCGAATAAATTCATGCTTTCTATACCTTCTTAGCGCTTTACTAGAAATATATGTAAGTATGTATGCATATAATTTCAATTTCATTTGTTGCTTATTTTTATTTATTTAATTTAAAAGTTAGTATACGAATGAGACCATGACAAACATGTAAAGTAAAATAGCAAGAGAGGGCGAGAGGCAATGGAAGTTGAGCGAAAACTTTACATTATTCCCTTTTACCCATAATTGCCCACAATTATAAACGCTAAGTGGTTTTCATAGAAGTACTATTTGAGCTAAACAAATACAAATCCTTTTCAAATGCAGCTGCTGAAAATAGCAATAACGATTAAGCTGCTTGAACGTGGGTAAGGGAAATGAGAAAGTTGAAACGAATAGACGGCATTTGGAAAAGATTGCAGAATGAGTGGAAGCCACTTGGGGGTTACCAAATAAAAAGAATAACAAAAAACAATATGCTTCAATGAGGCCGCAGAACTCGAATTCACTGAAATTGGTAATTAAAACGACGAAGTAAAAACACTATGAATACGACAACAACTAAAAACGAATGCAACAATTAAGCAAGCAATAACAACAAGAACAATTAGTACAATGTCTATGTGAGTGGCGCCAATTGAGGCTGCATTCAACAATCGCCCAGCTTAGCACTCGGGAATAAATTCGTCAGCTAAACAACTTAAGTGTGCGGAAGTTAAAGCAGCAACAACTCGGATGTTCAAGGGAGGTTCGGAAGGACAATGAAAATGCCAACAATGCGCCAGACTCGAAAGAAACAACAACAACAGCAACAGAGTGCAAAAGGAGCGGACATTTGAACCGACATTTAATATTAAATCTCCTCCAATAGAAAGTTTTAAGTCACTTTTGACGTTAATCTCTAATTAGCTCCCTCGGGGGCATAGCTTAGAGGAATACGGCAGTAACAAAAACAACAACAGCAATAAAAGTAAGCGGCTAAGTGCAAAATTTAAGTATAAAATGAAAAAAACTCCACGTATATATAGATATGTATATAGCGCGTACAATTGTTGAAATCAAAAATTATATCTAAAGCGCTAAAATTCTTAATGCGTTGAATGACAAAAACGGAGACAGAGTGACAGCCAGTGCCACAATTTCCAACATAATTACAAAAGGAATTTGGCGCTTTCATTTTTGGCTGGCATTGTTGTAAGGGAGAAAAAAGCATAAGTACCTAGTTGAGAAGACCAATGCGGTGCGCGGCATGCAAAAAACACTGTAATACAAATACGAATGGAAAAACACTTCAGTTATAAAGAGCGATGATACTCGAATACAATAATTTCGTCACTAACAGCTGCCGCCCAATAAAAAAGCAAATATCGCGCGGTTGAAAGGAAGATTCTTTTGTAAATAAATTTCAGCGCACATAGTAAATAGTGCCTTGCTTCGGGTGAAAATGACAATAGTTGAAATAAGGAAAGAAAAAATGCATGCCTAAAAGCTGCAAAATATTTTCAAGGAGCAAAAAATTTCCTAGAATGCTCTAAAGCCAACGATTCATGCATTTGGAGCAGGGACCGAAAAAACGGTAATTTGCGAAAACTATGTTTGAAAACAGTTACTAAAGCAAATATCATACAATTAGTTAATATATTTATGTATTTCTGGTATTTTGTTAAAGCAACTTAAGTGACTTTAGAAACTTTGAATTTGAACTAAAAGGTTATAAGTTTGCCTTGAAATCTATATGTATATATATACATATAATAAAATTGTAACGGGGCGATGTCTGTACATTATAGATATTAAAAAATTAATATAAGTGGTCCTTATTAGAGCCACAGAAGCAAAATCAACAATTTTTAGGATTTTTTCTGGCTGTCTATATGTTTGTACGCGCATCACTCGAAAACTAATGCATGGAACCAAATGCAGTACTGTCTAGGTAGGGTCTAACTTAAAATATAGAAGAAACAAATTAGAGAATTGCCAACTATTAGAAAATTGCAATTTAACTAACTGATAAGATTGCAATATGGCTGTCAAATAAAAGAGGTTTTAAGAAAGCCTACAGCCCAAAAAATTGTGTAGAAGGTTGCCATCTGTTTGAAAATTTTAATTAAATTAAATTAATAAGATAAATTAAATATTGCAATATGGGTATCAAACTAGAGAGGTTTAAAAAAGTTTACTTCCGAAAATATTTTTGTCAGGGTTGTCAACTGCTTGAAAAGTTTTATTCATTTAAATTAATAAAATAAATTAAATATTACAATACTGTTGCTAAACTAAAGAGGTTTAAGAAAATTTGCTATCAAACAGATTTTTGAAGCGGGTTGTCACCTATTTGAAAAAATTAATTCAGTTAAATTGATAAGAAAAGGTAGAAGTTGAATAAGTAAACCTTTGAAGACAGCGCGAGATATAATACCAAGATCATTTACAACACAAAAATTGGGAGGCTTGCCAGCTGTTTGTTTTTTTTTACGTAAATTGATACAGTACCGCAAATATTACAATACGGGCATCAAACCAAAGAAGTTTAAGAATGGTTAAAGCCTAATATAATTTAGAGTAGAATTGCCACCTGTTTGAAAATTAATAAAATAAATTAAATATTACAATTTGGGTATCGAGTAAAGTTGCCACCTATTTCAAAATTTTACCCCAGTTAAATTTATAAAATAAATAAAATATTGTAATATGGGTATGAAACTAAAGAGCTCTAAGAAGGCTTACAGTCGAAAAAATTTTTGATGCGGGTTGCCACCTGTCTGAAAATTTAACTACTAACTAACTGAATTGGCAAAATAAATAATATACAAACATAAATCAATATGGGTATTAAATTAAACAGTTTTAAAAAGATAACTTTTGAAACCTATTTGAAAATTTTAACTCAGTTAAATTGACAAAATAAATTAAATATTGCAATATGGTAATCAAACTAAAGAGTTTTAACGCTTAACATGGTACAGTTGCATATATGGAACCAATCCGGAAATACATTTTCCAAAAAAAATTTTGAATTGGTAACTAGCATAAAATATGGCTTCAAAATCCTTACAAGATTTTGAAATAGTGAATCTTTTAATGGAATGGGAGCGTGAAGATGGTGGGACTTTTCTAGTGATTATTACCAAAACAATCCTCTATAAGAAGTCAGTGAGGGTTTGCCCTCAATTTCTTTAGACGGCAATGGAACTGAAATGTCAGACAACGCAGAAATACTACCTGAAATTAATCTGTCAGCTAAGCTATCTAATCTCTCACTTGGAAAAAAAGAATGTTGTGCTAAATACGGATGAAACTACACTGCCGGATGAATTCCTCCAACTTTCAACGCCGTTCCAGTTTTTTAATTATTTTCCTCATCATAAATATTTGAGCTCATTAAAAATGAAACAAACCCCTACATGATGCAAAAGGATTCCAATTCCAGTGGTATAATTGCAAACCTGGATATTAAAAGATCTGTAAGCATTATATGCTATATGTCAATAATTAAACTATCGCATTTTACTACTTGTGTATGTACTGGGCCCAGGAAACAGGCATAAAGTGCATACAAAATACCCTGCCTTTGAAAAAATTTGAAAAAATCGTACGTTTCAACCACGAAGATTATAATAGATAGTCCTGTATTGAAATTTTTAAATGATTATTTCGCCAAACTACCGCTCGAGCAATATTTATGTACTGATGAAGAAATTTATTTAACTAAAGGATGAAATATTTTAAAGCGTTACAACCCCAACAAGCCGCACATATGAGGCCACACAAATTTTGTGCTATTGGAGCCTCAGGATTTGCTCATTTGATTGAACCTGAATCTGGAAAGCAAAACACTATAAACGGACGTTGTAGGTCGACTGTCGGTAAAACGTTTTTGTTTTTAGCCTTGCATCTTTTTACCTAACGGATATTGAAACATCTTTAAGACTGAGTAGCTTATGACAGATCATTACCGCTCAAGTGCAATATCCAATGGGAAAATGACTTCACAGATGGCTTTCGCAATTTAAAGCTAACTGAGGCTTCACTTTTATTAATTTGCCATCTTTCTTTGTTAAACAACTGATTATTTTTTCGAAAATAATATTTAACCATTATCGTTACTGGTTACTTACGAACCTCACTATATACTCCTTTGTTTAGTGCAAATATAAGCATACTTACATATACATACATGTATCCAAGGACCAAAAGCAGCGAAAGAGAAAATGTCAACGGAGAACCAAAAAAAAATGACGGCTGATTGTGTTGTTGCCTTGGCGTGCATGCATTGGAAAGAACGAATTGACTAAACGTAATGAAGGATATCCGCACCAATGCGCTATGGAGGATGAAGGATCCCTAATTAAAACGACGGCAAACTAGCTGGATGGCCATGCAGAGACAGAGCAGTAATTGTTTGCACAATCTTTGTAATAGGAAAACAGACAGAATGGGAAAGATGAAATTAAAAACGACATTAAAAAATGATGAAGAAAAAAATAGACTTTGAATGTGGAGAGTGATGCAATTGGGGAAAAAATCAAGCAAGTACAAATATTCACTTTCTGTTCTTTAGCTGAAGGTCTGTCTTACAAGCAAAGGGCAAGCTTATAGAGTGAATGCGAATTGTTTGCAAAAAAGGAATGAAAGAGAATGACATTGCAGAAGGCGGATATATGAAGTCTGGAAACCAAAGGAAAGGGAAACTATTATTTACTTGACTTTGAAAACGATTGCCGTTATACAACGCGTGAATCCGGTGAACGTTTTTCACCCTTTTTTGGGTTTTTGTTTCTTAATGCCATAAATTTGCAAAAAAAATTCACAATAAAAAGGTGCAGATTTTGAGCTGACAAAATTAAGAAAGTTAATTGCTCAAGCGCGCTATTGCGAAACGCTGAATTGCCACTAAAGCGCGCTGATGCAAAAAGACTACGAATTAAAAATAAGTCAAACGAGCCGTTGGACTTAAAGTCTAAAGCCACAAAGGCTATAATAACTAAGGGCCGCATGTGCTCTCGGCCAAATAATTACCGCATTTTCCGGCATTTCACAGCACGACGCGGCGCCATTAAAACAGCCGAATACTCAAGCTTACTCACACCCCACCGTGGCACCGAAGCTCGTTTGCCTACAAATCAAATTAAAACCCATTTTTCTTTTGTAATTAACTCATTCATTTCGTGAATGTGCGCGAGCCGCCTAAAAGCTGACTACTTTCCCCGCCGTAGCAGTACGA